>NC_089595.1:51645529-51820223 GCF_019320115.1 Miscanthus floridulus | reverse complement strand
AAAGTGCTTTTTAGAAAAGTGATCATCGATGATGGGAGCGCTCTGAATCTCCCATTCACCAAAGCCCTAAAGGAGTTGGGCCTCGAGATAACAGATCTCACACCCTCACACTCCTCCTTCTAGGGTGTGGTACCTAGCAGGGCATCCAAACCGCTTGGAGAGATCACCCTACTAGTATAGATCGGCACGACAAGCAACTACCGCGTCAAGCACATCAACTTCTACGTCGTCGACTTCAACACCGCCTATCACGCCATACTTGGTTGGCTAGCTCTAGCCAAGTTCATGGCTGTACCGCACTATGCTTATCTGGTGCTAAAGATGCCTTCACCTATAGGAGTCCTGGTCATGCGGGTCAACCTCTCCATCGCCTATGCCTATGAGACAGAGAGCCTCGCCCTCGCCGAAGCCACCGACCTCTCCATCTAGATGGCCAGTGCGGTCACCAATGCCAAGATGGTGCTTGCCAACGACCTAGAGATCCCATTGCTAGAGCCTCCTCGCACCTCCGCCAAGTCTAAGGAAACCAAGGAGGTTGGCTCGGCCTCGATGACCCCTCCAAGACCATTAAGATTAGGGCTCACCTCGACCCCAAATAGGAAAGCACGCTTGACTCCTTCCTACATGCCAACACCGACATGTTTGCTTGGAAACCTGTAGACATGTTGGGGGTACCACGGGAGAAGATCGAGCACTCCTTGAATGTCTCGTTGACTGCCAAACCGATCAAGTAGAAACTCCATCGATTCATGCTAGACAAGAAGGAGGCTATTAGGGTAGAAATAAAACAACTCCTAGCTGCTAGATTCATAAAATAAGTGTATCATCTTGAGTGGTTAGCAAACCCTGTTCTCATTCAAAAAAAGAATAAAGAATGGAGAATGTGTGTTGATTACACTGATCTTAACAAACACTGCCCTAAAGATTGCCTTGGATAGATGAGGTTGTAGACTCCACCACTGGTTGTGAATTGCTCTCCTTCCTCGACTGTTCCTCCGACTATCACCAGATCTCCCTCAAGGAAGAAGAGCAGATCAAGATGTTGTTCATCACGCCCTTCGGTGCGTACTGCTACACTGCCATGTCCTTCGAACTCAAGAATGCTGGGGTGACCTATCAAAGGGCCATCTAGATGTACCTCGATTAACAAATCAGCCGCAACGTCAAAGCTTACATCGATGATGTGGTCGTCAAGTCTAAGACCGCCGACAATCTTATCGTGGACCTCGAGGAAATGTTCGTGAACCTAAAAAGATACCGATGGAAGCTAAACCTTTCAAAGTGCATCTTTGGAGTTCCATCCGATATACTCCTGAGCTACATCGTCGGTGCATGTGGCATCAAACCCAACCTCGATAAGGTCTCCGCCATCACCAAAATGAAATAGCCAACATTAGTCAAGGATATACAGAAGCTTATAGGCTGCATGGCTGCTCTCAGCCGCTATATATCACGCCTCGATGAAAAGGGACTACCGTTCTTCAAACTCCTCAAGGCCTCCGAGCGCTTTTCCTGGTTGGAGGAGGCAGACACAGCTTTCAAGCAGCTCAAGTTGTTCCAAACAAGGCCTTCGATCGTGATGGTGCCATGGCCAGACAAAACTCTCCTGATCTACATCGCTGCCACTTCTCGCATCGTTAGCACAACTATCATCATCGAACGCAAGGAGGCCAGGCACACCTATAAGGTGCAACATTTGGTCTACTTCATCAGTGAGGTCCTTAATGAGCCCAAAACTCATTATCCTCAGGTCCAAAAGCTGCTATAGGCCATTCTAATTATGTCACACAAGCTCCGCCACTACTTTGAGTATTACATGATCGCTGTG
The DNA here is from genome assembly GCF_019320115.1 of Miscanthus floridulus. Classification (NCBI taxonomy): domain Eukaryota; kingdom Viridiplantae; phylum Streptophyta; class Magnoliopsida; order Poales; family Poaceae; genus Miscanthus; species Miscanthus floridulus. Next base: position 51,818,395 of record NC_089595.1, on the reverse strand, counting down.
GTCACCGAGTTCCCTCTGGGGGACAATCTCCACAACAAAGAGGCCAACGGCCGCATCATCAAGTGGGTTGTCGAGCTCAACACTTACTTCATCGAATTCAGAAGTAGGCCTACCATCAAGTCTCTGGCGCTCACTGATTTCGTTGCTAAGTGGACCGAGATCCAAGAGTCCATCTCCACTACTTGCCTCGAGCACTGGGTGATGTACTTCGATAGCTCTCTCAACATCAACGGTGCTGGTGCAGGCATTCTGTTCTTCACACCGACCAAGGATAAACTTTGATATGTTCTCTGAATACATTTTCCAGCCTCCAATAACACCGTCGAATACGAACCATGTCTCTATGGACTCTGTATAGCCATTGAGCTCAGTGTCAAACGCCTCATGGTATATGGGGACTCCGCGCTGGTCATCAACTAGCTCAACAAAGACTGGTCCTGCTCTAGTGACAAGATGGATGCATATTGCGCCGAAATTAGGAATCTTGAAGGGAAATTCTACGATATCGAGTACCACTATAAGGAAAATGGACCCTAGGCCCATTTACTTTGGATTTTGGTGTTTGATGACCAACACAACCAAATTGGACTAATGAATTTGTAGTGATTGTTTTGTAGTTCAATAGGATGCAAGATGTGACTTGGACAAAGGCGATGTGATGATCCAATGATCAACACCTCAAGGAAGACCTTAGGAGCACAAGAGAAGACCCAAGATATCAAGCAAAGTCCAAGCACGAAGATAGGAACCAAGCCGCATGCAAGATCATGAAGAAACGAGCTCATAGAGGTAACCAGACGCTGGACCGGACGCTAGAGAAAAGCGACCGAACGCTCCGATCAGGAGGCTCGGCAACAGCAGCAGTGACCGGACGCTGGCAGCAAACTGACCGAATGTAGGACAGTAGCATCCAATCGAGTACAGAGAGGTTCCAGAGCGGTGGATTTGTGACCGAATGCGTCCAGTGGCAAGTGACTAGACGCTGGCAGCGTTCGATCAGTTGTTCATGGCTCCAATGGTCGGAACGACCGGACGCGTCCGATCAAGATGACTCCAGCGTCCGGTCAGTAGCAGAAAAGTGGGATTTTGTCCCCAATGGCTACTTTCTCAGTGGGGCTTATAAATACAACCCCCAACTGGCCAAATGACATGTGTGGACCTGAGGAAACATACCAAGGGTATTGATACACCATTTTAGTGATCTCCACTAGCATAGTGCTTAGTGTTTTATTAGGTGATTAGCGTAGGTGCTTTGCGAAGTGCTTAGGTTGACTAGACCACCGCTTATGCGCTTGCTCTAGGTTTAGGCCTAGTGTTTAGTGAGGTTTGCATACCTCTTATCACTCAGTGCTTGTGCGCACCATTGTTGTATATCAGAGGGGCTTGTAGTCTTGCGAGATCACACCAACCGTGTTTGTGGTGGGGCCGCCACCATGTACCAGAGGGAACAAGGCCCATAGCATTTTGGCCAGAAGCTTGATAGTGAAGACGGCGGAGAGCATCCAGGAGAGGCTTGCTAGAAGGCACGTCAGAGACCCACTTGCGCGTGGGGAAGGCCTGAGGCTATCCACGGAGTTACCCTACCAGGAGCTTGGCCCTTGCGAGGGGCTCCAATGAGGACTAGGGGGAAGCTTGTGCGCTTCTTGATACCTCGGTAAAAATACCAAAGTCATCGATGAGAGTTTGCATATATCTACCTTGTTCTTTAGCTTCCGCATTTACATTGATTGCATTACTCCTTTTGTGGTAGAGAAAGCAACACATTAGCAAAACCGTAGTTGCACATTTAGATATTTTGTCTTTTGCATAGGTTTTGCCAAGATTAAAAAAGAGGCCATAGTTTAGAGTTAGAATTTTAAGTTGCCTAATTCACCCCCCCCCCCCCTCTTAGGCATCACGGTCCCCCTTCAATTGGTATCAGAGCCGGTTGGCTCAATTTGGACATTTGGCTTAACCGTCGGTGAATCAACGCTATTTAGAGTGGTTGGGATGGATACCTCTAGGCCTCCGCACTTTGACGGCCCTAACTTCCCCTATTATAGAGCTAGAATGGCTTGCTACCTTGAGGCGGTAGATTTGGGAGTTTGGAGAGTCACTCGTGACGGAATGAAACCCATTAAGAATCTCAAAAAACCCACAAAGAGTGATGAAAAAGAAATACACTTCAATGCTAGAGCTAAAAATTGCTTGTTTGAATCTTTTAGTATGGATGTGTTTAACCAAGTGTTCACTTTAAATACGGCACATGAAATTTGGTTAAAACTTCAAGAGCTCCATGACGGCACATCTAATGTTCGTGAGCAAAAACATTGTCTAGCTAAACAAAATTATGATTCCTTTACAATGAATGATGATGAGCTTGTTCGTGATATGTATTCTCATTTGAATCTAATTATCAATGAGCTCCATTCAATAGGACTAACAAAGCTAGATGATGTGGACATTGTAAGGAAGATCATCTCCGTGCTACCACAAAAGAAATATGCAAGCATCATCACCATCCTTCACAATATGGAGAACTTGAGCACCATGACCCTGGCCATAGTCATTGGCAAGATAGTGGCATTTGAAATATCATGCAAGATGGGTCAAGAAGAAGCCTCTTCATCAAGCAAAGGCAAAGCTCTTGCATGTGGTGAGAAAAAGAAGATGAAGGGCAAGCAAGTTGAGACAAGCTCAAGCTCAAGCTCCTCAAGTGAAGATGATGAAGAAGATGTGATGATGATGATGATGATGACTCAAGTGATGATGATCAATCTTCCTCCTCCACCTCTGACCTTGATGAAGAATCAACCAAACTTATCAACAAGGTGGAGAAGATGATCCAAAGGCTCAATGTCAAGGGTGTGTCCATCCAAATTCAAGATATCATCTTCACCAATCAAAGAAATGAACAAAGAAAAAGATGATGTTGTGGATGCGGTGAGTTGGGGCATTTTGTGGAAGTTTGTCCAAACAAGCCCACACCCAAGACAAAGAAGAAGGCATGCAAGAAACAAGCCCTCACATCAATAAGGACATGGGATGATTCTTCAAGTGAAGAAAAAGACCATCACAAGAGGCAAGGGCGCAAGCACTCATCATCAAGCTCTTCTTGTGTGTGCCTTATGGCATGAGGTAACGAAAGCTCATCCTCTAGTGAGAGTGATAGTGATGATGAAATGCCTTCTTATGAAGAAATTATGCAACAAAACCTTAATTATGCTAAAGTTTGCACTAGTCAATAAAAGAAGCTCAGGAAAATAAAAGAAAAGCTAGATAGTTCATAAGAAGCATACAAAAATTTGCTTGAACAATATGAGAATTTTGCTAATCTTAATGTTCAACTATCTACTAAAATTGAGCAACTTGAGGCTAGTGCAACAACAAATGAATGCACAATCAATGTTGAGCAACTTGTAAAGAAAAATGAAAAATTAAAAGAAAAGTTAGCTAGCTCACAAGATACTTATAAAAGTTTGCTTGCTAAAATGAAAACCAAGTGCAAACATTGTGATGAGCTAACTAATAAAGTTGCTAATCTTGAAGCCGTTAGTACAACTCCCACCAAGGCATCTAAAAAGAAAAGCTCTATCTTTAACATGTCTAAAAAGGATGCCTTTACTTCTTGTAATAATTTATGTTTAGACTCATCTTTGTGCAAACAAGTTTGTGTTGAGAAAGTTGTTGTAGATGCATGCACACAAGAGGTTGCAAAGGAGAACAAGCAACTCAAGCAAGAAGTAGCTCACCTCACCAAGGACTTGACTCAAGTGAAAGGCAAGACAAAGCAAGTCCAACTTCATCAAGATAACACCATCAAGGGAGTGAAGAAGCTTGATGAAGGACAAACCATGGTTTGCTACATGTGCCATAAGGAAGGCCATAAGTCCTATGAGTGCAAGGTGAAGAATGGGGGAGGAGAAAAGAAGAAAGAGAAGAATCAAACAATCAAGCTCTCCAACACCTACACCAACAAGGTGGACAAGAAGGCCTCCACACCTTATCTCTTGAAGAAGAAGAAAAATGACAAGGTGGTGGCCATCAAGGTGAACAAGCAAGCCAACAATGGGGCCAAACGCTTTTGGGTGCCAAAGGAAATCATTTCCAACATGAAGAGCACCAAGAAGGTTTGGATCCCAAAAGAGAAGTGAGAAGTCCTATGGAATTAGGGAATTTGGAGACTTGGCAAAGTGTGGATGCATTTCATGGGGTGCATCATGATGGACAAAGACATTGCTAAGTGGGTTAGTGAATACTATGGACCCAAATTCCCCTTCCCATGTTAGGTAACTAGATTCAATTTATTTCAATTGGTATTAGATTTGAATTTTCCTATAATTGGTATCTTTTAGCATCTAGTTGCTCTTCATGCCTAGGTTTGCATTTGCATTCTTATATATTTTGTCATGCATACACTAGGTATTTCATATGGTAGGCTTGCTCGGTTTCATTCTTATTCCTTGGAGCAATCCTACATGGTTTAAAACTGTTTAGAAGCATGGCACATAGCTTGTCCTTCAATTGTTCATCTAATATGTGCCAAAGTCTAAATTGTAGATAATTTCTCCCGAATATCGCCATCGAAAATGACTCTCACATTCTTGTGATGTCATCCTTCAAGTGATATTTTTTATTCTAAAATCAATGTGCATGACTTCTACAAGTATCTCACACTTGTGTGCACAAATTTAGGGGGAGGTTACTCTACAAGTTGTATGCTTTGAGACTAACACCTTTTCAAGCTTATCATGTGTGCAGTAGTCTCATTGCAAGGAAAATAGAGTCCCTGGAGTTAAGCATCATACTTCAAATATCCACCACCTATTGCAAGTGGTAGAAATCAAATTGGTTTCCACATGTGGTATTTCTAAACCGATATCATCATGTTGATTTCATTTTTGATATTTATATGCTTTCTCTATGCTTTATATAGATTAAATTCCCTTGAGCAATATTTTGCCAATTATGCATACGTTTTGCCTTCTATCATATGTATACATATATTTAGGGGGAGCTTAGTCTATATAATGTGAGAGTCAAATTTTGTGATCTACCTCACCCTACACTCAAAGGATCACAAAGTTTGACCCTCCCTTGTGCTACTAATGTCTTCCTTTTTGGTGTTTTGATTCCAAAGGGGGAGAATTTAGAGGACCAAAAGCAAGCATTAATTTGTAGTAACGGTCCGAGAAAGGGAGGATAGTGGACTATGGATTAGCCTATGTAATGGGGAGAATTTGTAGTAAGCAAGGCTTAAATCCATAATACCACATGGGGACATTTGCAAGGGCAAGATAAGGTTTATGTAGTCTTACAAGTAGTATCTTTTGGCATCATATAATCTTGCCTCTATAATCTTGCCTCTTGCATTGCAGCCTAGCAAGTAGGTAGTTTTTAAAATTTCAAAATTCTATTATTTGCTTGCATTGGTCGTGTTGTCATCAATCACCAAAAAGGGGGAGATTGTAAGGAAAATGGACCCTAGCCCCATTTACTTTGGATTTTGGTGTTTGATGACCAACACAACCAAATTGGACTAATGAATTTGCAAGTGATTGTTTTGTAGTTCAATAGGATGCAAGACGTGACTTGGACAAAGGCGACATGATGATCCGATGATCAACACCTCAAGGAAGACCTTAGGAGCACAAGAGAAGACCCAAGATATCAAGCAAAGTCCAAGCACGAAGATAGGAACCAAGCCGCACGCAAGATCATGAAGAAATGAGCTCACAGAGGTGATCGGACGCTGGACCGGACACTAGAGAAAAGCGACCGGACACTCTGATCAAGAGGCTCGGCAACAATAGCAGCGACCGAACGTTGGTAGCAAACTGACCAGATGCAGGATAGTAGCGTCCGATCGAGTACAGAGAGGTTCCAGAGCGCCGGATTTGCAACTAGATGCGTTTGGTGGCAAGTGACCAGATGCTGGTAGCGTCCGATTAGTTGTTCGCGGCTCCAACGGTCAGAATGACCAGACGCGTCCGATCAAGACGACTCTAGCGTCCGGTCAGTAGCAGAAAAGTGGGATTTCATCCCCAACGGCTACTTTCTTAGTGGGGCTTATAAATACAACCCCCAACCGGCCAAATGACATGTGTGAAGCTGAGAAAACATACCAAGGGTGTTGATACACCATTTTAGTGATCTCCACTTGCATAGTGCTTAGTGTTTTATTAGGTGATTAGTGTAGGTGCTTTGCAAAGTGCTTAGGTTGATTAGACCACCGCTTATGTGCTTGCTCTAGGTTTAGGCCTAGTGTTTAGTGAGGTTTGCATACCTCTTACCACTCGGTGCTTGCGTGCACCATTGTTGTACATCGGAGGGGCTTGTAGTCTTGCGAGATCACACCAACTGTGTTTGTGGTGTGGCCGCCACCGTGTACCGGAGGGAACAAGGCCCGTGCCATTTCAGCCAGAAGCTTGATAGTGAAGACGACGGAGAGCATTCGGGAGAGCTTGCTGAAATGCACGTCGGAGACCCACTTGCACGTGGGGAAGGCCCGAGGCTATCCACGGAGTTACCCAACTAGGAGCTTGGCCCTTGTGAGGGATTCCTTGTGAGGGACTCCAACGAGGACTAGGGGGAAGCTTGCATGCTTCTCGATACCTCGGTAAAAATACCAGAGTCGTCGACGAGAGTTTGCATATCTCTACCTTGCTCTTTAACTTCCACATTTACATTGATTGCATTACTCCTTTTGCGGTAGAGATAGCAACACATTAGCAAAACCGTAGTTGCACATTTAGATATTTTGTCTTTTGCATAGGTTTTGCCAAGATTAAAAAAAGAGGCCATAGTTTAGAGTTAGAATTTTAAGTTGCCTAATTCACCCCCCCCCCTTAGGCGTCATGGTCCCCCTTTAACCACCATGTGGTACGAGATCAAAATCAACTCGCTGACCACCTATCCAAGTTAGGCTCCTCTCGCGCCACGATTCCACTAGGGGTCTTCATTCAAGATCTTTTGGCGCCATCCATTAAGGAAGAGAAGGAGGTTCAAGAAGTTCCCCCTACTGAGCAGCTGGTACTTACAGTACCTTCACCAGCCACCAATTGAAGGGAACAGTTCATCAAGTACCTCACCAGCACTAAAGTACCCACTGACAAGACTAAAACCGAACGCCTAATTCATCGAAGCAAGCATTACGTGCTAGTGGACGACAACTTGATGAGAAAAAGTGCCAAGGAAGGGATACTGCAGAAATGCATCACCCAAGAAGAGGGATTGAAACTACTTCTCAAAATCCACTCTAGTTCCTATGGCAATCACACGGCCTCAAGAAACCTGGTTGGCAAAGCTTTCCAAACTAGTTTTTACTAAACCATGGCCATCTCCGATGCAGAAGACCTCATCCGACGTTGTGAAGGATGCCAATTTTTTGCCAAGCAAAATACACATGCCGACACAAGAATAGCAGACCATCCTAGCTTCCTGGCACTTCGCATGCTTGGGACTAGACACGATTGGGCCTTTCAAGCCAGCGCCAGGTGGATTCCGGTACGTATACTTCGCCATCGACAAGTTCTCCAAGTGGATCGAGTATAAATCGCTCGTCTCGGCTACTTCAAAGAAAGAGTCGAGCTCTTCGAAGATATCGTCCACAGATTCAGTCTCCTAAACAGCATTATCATTGACCTCAGAACTATGTTTACTAGCCATCATTTTTTGGACTTTTGCGAAGACCAATGCATCTCTGTCAAATACGTCTTCGTTGCCCATCCTAGAGCCAATGACCAAGGCGAACAGCATGATCCTTGATGCCCTCAAAAAGAGGCTATATCAGAAAGAAGAAAAGCATCTGGGCAGATGGCTCAAAGAGCAACTAGCTATGGTCTAGGGACTGCATACTCAAGCTAGTCGCAGCACCGGTGTGTCTCCATATTTCTTAGTCTATGGCTCAGAAGCCATACTACCAGCGGATGTTGCCTTTCGAGCACCTAGGGTGGAAAATTTTGATGAAGAGAAAGCCGTAGCTATTCGGACAGAGGACATCGACAGGGCCGAGGAGGAACGCCTGATCACCTGCGTCTGCATAGCCAAATATCTAGAAGGCTTGTGGAGATACTACAACTGCAACATCAAAGGTCGTTCATTTGCTGTCGACGACCTTGTTCTCCACAGAAAACAAAAAAATGAAGGGATGCACAAGATCTCCTCCCCCTAGGAAGGGCCTTATGTCGTCAAAGAGGTTACTCAACCAGGGTCTTATCGCCTACGTGACATGGACAGAATCGATATCCCCAATTCATGGCACATCGAGCACCTTATACGTTTCTATCCTTGAAACGCTCTAGATATGTATTCTCCACTCCATGATGAATAAAGTTTTGGTCGCCATAATTTGTCTCCATTATTTCTCCATTACGATCTAATCTCCACTTACGGTCGCTGAGCTCTAAGCTACTCCTTAACGAACTCTAACATGTGATCGCCATAACTGCTCTACCATGTTTCTCCATATCTCCAACATGTGATCGCCATAACTACTCCACCATGTTTCTCCATATCTCCAACATGTGATCGCCATAACTGCTCCATCATGTTTCTCCATATCTCCAACATGAGATCGCCATAAACACTCCGTCGTGTTTCTCCATATCTCCTAAATGTTTCGTCGACCACCAAGCAGCACATGTTCTGTTTTGTGTTCTATGGAGAAGACCCAGTCTCTTATCTCTCCCTACACGTGCTATGGGCTCTACGCTCTGCATTATGGGTGGTCAGCTACGGTTCCTTGGTCATGCCTGTTCCTTCTACATGTGCATAGGCTCCATGCTCGACGTTATGGCCTATGGGCTAGCCAAGGCTAAGAGCTCAGTGAAGAACTAATTGCTCGGATGCCACTTATACTACGTTTATTTCTAAGTTATTTTGCCAACCGCCGAGCAGCACACATTCTGCCCTATTCTCTATGGAGAAGACCCAGTCTCCGATCTCTCCCTACACATGCTACGGGCTCCACGCTCTATGTTATGGGTGGTCGGCTATGGTTCCTTGGTCACACCTGTTCCTCCTACACTGCACAGGCTCCGCGCTCGATGTTATGGACTATGGGCTAGCTAAGGCCAAAGATTTTAGTAACAAACTAACTGCTCGGACGCTACTTATACTATGTATAATTGCATTAGGGTTAATACTACAACGATTTCTTCACCGCAGCACTACAAACTGCATAAACATGCACATGTCAATATTTATACATACATATAAATGTTTGTCAACGCCCTTGCACATTTTTAACTACTCTATTTAGTTATTATAGCATACTCTCCGAGCAGATCACTGAGCTTTGCCATTGATGTCTGTCTCGCTGAACATGTTGATGTCACCGGCTAGCTTCTTCACCGTGTCCTCCACCTCATCCTCTAGCTGTTGGTGCTCCGCCTCGCCCATCCCATCGATGAATCTGGTGCCTATCGCCTAAAGGTCAACGGCTAGATAATGGGACTGAACCACTATAAGGGCATGAATAACGGAGGTAACAATGGCATCACAATTGAAGCCCTTGAAGTTCTCACACGCCACCTTGCACCTCTAGATGATGGTGTCCGAACACGGCGGCCTGCCGTTGGGCTAAGGAGCCACCTCCAGGTCGACAAAGTCGAGCACCAGTTTAACCCCAGCGACTACGGCGTTGAACTTGTCCCTTTGTGTCCTAGCCTCCTACACCAGCACATCAAACTATGCCTTGACCCTCTGATGGTAGCCTACAAGCATTGCAAGGTTCCATCAAGCAAGGAAACTACTTCAACAGTAACTCTGACTAGGAAGTACTCACCTTTTAGCTCCTCACCCAGTTTGTCTGCTTGCCCTAACTCCTTCGCCTTCTCCTCTCAGAGTTACTTGATGGCTTGGCACAGCTGGCTGAGCTCCATATCTTGCTCTGCAAGCACAATGATCATCAGCCACAATATGGTTTTTTGATAATGCAAAACACATTCACCGATACGCCATACCTGGTTTCTGCTCGGAGACGCTTATGAGCTGCTCGGACTTCTGCTCCAGTTGCATGGAAGCACTTGCCAACTACTTGGACTTGCCCCGTAGCTGCTCAGACACAGCCACCAGCTACTTAGACGCAGCCACCAGCTGCTCGGATAGGATGCCCTTCTGGTACTCTAGGTCCCATGTGTTGGACTCAGCAAGGTCTCACTCATGCTGGGCCCTCTAGATGTTTCTCTCTATAAGGTTCATCGCCTCCTTGAGTTTTTCATTCTCCTCGGCGAGGGGCTCCATCCTCTCCAATGACAAAGATGAACATTACAGATGCAATACTAACTTTGATTTGTTTCATCACTCCGGCAAGGGTGGACTCTAGTCTCCTCAGCTCCATGGTGGTGTCCTCCTCCTCAACAACCACCACCTCGTTGCTGTGTCTTTAGAGGATTCGAACAGCTTGGGTCGAGATTCCTCACATTCGATCTCTATCACCTTGTCCTCCTCTACCATGGCTAGAGGCACCACCAAGGAGCTCCGTGGCTGAACAGCTGGTCCGACCACACCCTGTGACGCCATGGGGGCACTGTTTGCTCCTTGGGCACCACCGGCTTCGCCACCCTAGACTCAGGCATGGCACCGACATCTCCTGCATTCGTCGTGGAAGACCCAGCGGTTTCTACCGTTGCCTCGGGCATCGTTGCCGACCCATCCTCCATCGACGCCAACTGTTTGCCGCCACCAAGTTCGCCAGCAGTGGCGGTTGATTCCTCCGTAGGCCGCTGAGCACCTAGGGACTCCGGGATGGGGTCTACCAGCATCTCCTCCACCCCGGGACCTGCCTTCGGTTGCTCGTCAGTCTAGACAGGCGAGGTTGACTCCTCCATACGCCTCACTCTGCATCATATCAGCTCGTTAATCGCCAAAAAAAGGATAAGGATATGACAACCAAATAACACCAAGACAAGGGTACTTACGTAGCGGCTTTTTGGTCGATTTATCTGAACCAGCGCTACCTACCTGAGCCCCTAGCCATGGCCTTGGGATCAATTCCTACATCTTGGGGTGGAGGTCTCGTGGCCCCCGCCGTCGACCTCTCCTTCGCCCGTCGCTCTGGGTCTCCCCTCGCCTGCTTCTTGGGGACTCTCTCTGCCCGCTGCTCCGAAACTCCCCTTGCCTACTGCTTGAGGACTCCCTTTGCTTGCTGCTTAGGGACTCCCATTGCCTACTATTTGGGGACTCCCTCCTTTCCCTTTGATTGTTCCTCTACGCGCGTGCTGCACGGAGGTGCTTTCATGCTCGGTGGAGGAGCCACTGGAACTTCATCATCATCCGACCACTTGGACATCGTGATACTCCGTGTTCGAGTGGTCTGGTCACCGCCAAGTAAGATGTCGCCCAGCTTGAGGGGAGCAGCACCTACCATCTTTCTCTTCTTCTGGGCCGGCTTGTCTGCCGCTGCCCTCTTCCCTTGGATTTTCTCCGACACCGAGGATGGACTCTCCGACAAGATGCTGACGGCTCCCTCCTCAGGCTGCGTCGATGGCCGAGCATCTACTCCCTATGGCCAATCACCTCTCGGCATGCCTGAGAAGTATAATGCTCTTTCCTATGAATGGATCTTCGCATAAGTGAATCAGTCCACTGCTCGACAATAACAAAAGATAAAAAGCATCAGGAACACACAATTGAGATGTTTACCTGAGGAGGTAGATTCTGGTAGTGAAAGGGTCTCATTTGCCCTAGCAAGTTAAATGAGGCAAGTGGAGCAAATAGCTCTATGGCCCACTCCTGCACAACATCCCTCAACAGCATCTTCGTCCTCTCCCGGGTACCGTCGGTCTCACCCTTGAAGTCAAAGGCTACGTGAGCCCTCTCCTTGCAGGGCTAGACGCGGTGCACTATAAAGCTCGCCGCCACCAATCCACCGTTGGTCCTCACACCCTTTATTAAGCCAAGGAGCTCCCTCACTTGCTCCATATCAGCACTGCTTGGCATCTCCGACCAATTTTTCTGGCTCTTTGGGATGTCATCGGTGTTGTAGCGGACGGCAGGGTGGCTCTGCTTCATGAAGAACCACCTGGTGCTCCACCCCTTCAGCGATGTGTTTAGTGGCACAGTAAGGTACTCGCCCGTCATTCCATCGCGCAGCTGAAGATACACTCTGCCAACCACCTTGGAACCACCGCCGCCTCTCTTCTTCTGCCAGAATAGGTGACCGAAGAGGTTGAAGTGGGGAAGGATTCTGAGATATGCCTCATAGAAATGAATGAAGATAGATATGTGCAATATGGTGTTTGAGTGAAGGTTGCACAGACTAACTCTCTAGAATTCCAACAAATCCCTTAAGAATGGGTGAACAGGAAAACCTAATCCGCACCAAAAGTAGTCCTCAAATACTACAGCTTTGTCAGTATGAGGCATTGCGAAGGGCTCACCGAGGGCTGGCCATCATTCGGTGGTGATGTGGTAAGGGAGAACGTCCGCCTCCACCAATATGTTGAGCTCTGCCTCCCCCGTGCACGACGGTACCCACACTTCATCATGGGTGGCTCCGACGCTCGCCTTCTTTAGGCTCGCCTTCTTTGGGTTCACAACTCCCCTCTTTGGCGCCATTTCTCAGATCCGGATGGGGACTGGCAGCAAAAGCGTGCGTGGTAGTGAATCTGGAAATGCGAGGGCTAAGGAAGAAGATGAACTGGCAAAGTGGCAAAGGTGGGAGCGCGGGGTGCGGCGGCATAGTTATAAAGCACTCCCCCCACCTTTTCGCATATGAGGGTTTTTAGGAAACCGCTCCCATGATTTGCGCCTCTTCGAATTCTCTGCAATAGCATGGTGGGCCGTTACTTGGGCTTTCACGCAATCGTGGTCCGTATCGCCGATTTATCTCCATAATTTGTTATGGCTCGCCGACTTCTTCGTCAACTGCTACGACTCAGTAATTACTACTGTACAGCCATTACTCCAGTATTTTCTCCATGATTTGTTTTCTCCAAGATTTTCTCTTGTGGCTCGAGGACTGCATCAGCATTATGTCTTGGTTCCTCACCGCATTGGAGATTTTTCTTCAGTTGACTGTTGTTTCTGACCCAAGCACCACGTGACCACATCACCTACTGTCAGGCTTAGGGACTAAGTGGGCACACTTCACCTTGCGGTGAATGTGCTTTTTCTCACCACGGGGCTATGCCCAAGGAGTGGCTGCCTGCTCAGCTGGTCTTTTACTATTTTTCTACTTTGGACCCTGGCACCACATGACTACGTCATCTACTATCAGGCTCGAGGACTAAGTGGGCACACTTCACCTTGCGGTGAGTGTGTTTGCTTTAATCTAGAAGACTCCGTACCTCTTGAAGCTAAAGAAGACTAACTCCCTTTCTCATGGTCAGACTCTAAGCGGGCACACTTGGTCCACTACAAAGAAATTTTTTATTCTGAACTTGAGCTCCTTACACCCTTATGGCAAGTCGTACTTGGGTTACTCTACTCGGTGATGGCTCACGCTGCTCGGCGATGGCTCACGCTACTCGGTGATGGTTCACGCTGCTCGACAACTGCTCACAACGGCTTAGCAACTCATCACGGTGGTCGGACCATGAGTTTGACTGCTCGGCTTTGTTCGCACTTGCTCGGACAAGCTCAAGACAACATTGCACAACGAGTATAAGGCGCTCGGGGACTAGTTGTGGGGGTACGACCCCAGATACCCATGGCAGACCACATGGGCTACGCCAGCAAGGGTGATCTAGCCCACAAGATAAAGCCTTGCAGGGCACGACTCTGCTTGGCGCCTCCTACAACACACCAAGAAGATATCCTAAAGATACTACGAGATCTATTAGGATACTTATGATCCCAAGATTCCTGTAATCTGTTATTACTTTTTGGTTATCTCTCAGATCTAATCAACTTGTAACCCTACCCCTCGGACTATATAAGGCGGGTAGGGACTCCCTCCAAACTCATGCAATATCATATGATAGCCAATACAATCCAACAGACCACAGGAGTAGGGTATTACATCATACTGATGGCCTGAACTTGTCTAACTCGTCTGTCTCTATTGCCTTCTTGTTCTTGATTACACGCCTCTCTGCCAATCAATCTACCTTCGTGGGATACCCCTCGGATCACTGCCAACGATATTCTATCAACAATGTCTCATTTTCATAACTACCCAAAACTCTACCAAAAAGCCTTTAGATGTAGGATAAAAAAAAAGGCAAGACATCAAATGCCTTGGTGAGGTTTTATACACATCGAGCAATCGAGTGAATCATTTGAGGAACTTACTTTTATTTTACAAATCTCATAAAACCTCCCGATAAAGGTTAATCAAAGAATGAATGATTGGTAATTCTATTACAACCGTTATTTCTTGCAACCATCCAAGAACTTTGAAAAGATATAAGCCCCACAGGGATCAAGGTAAAGGGTAGATAAAAATGCCAACTTATTTAAATTGAGGAAGAATACTTTGTTATAGGCATGGCACTTATGAATTATAATCGGCATAGTAGCAACTCTTGATCAACAACCAATGACTTAGCTATTTGCTCGGGACAAGCAAAGGTTAAGCTTGGGGGATCTTATTGGCAGTCCTTAACAATCAAATTCGACCGCCAATTAAGACTCAAAACAGGAGGAATTGAGCAAACTTATACACATATTCCTTTACTATTGACATGGTTTCACTTGTATTGGAAGAATAATATTTTGCAGGACATATATTTGAATACAAGTAGAAAACAAGACAAAAGGCGTAATCAGGCAAAGCGTAAAGCAGACTTAGCCAAAGAAATAAGAGAAAGGTCCATTCAACTATCAAATCTGGGCCAACCAACGGCATGGAAGTGGCCTAGGCCTAGCTAGGAGCCCGCCAGCGCAAGGCAGTGGTGAGGAAGGCTGGCCTAGGTGCGGCCACACCAAGGGTGTGGGCACACCACCCCTAACGCCGCCTAGCCCCACCTTGCTCTAGCGGTGCATTAATGCCATGCAGAGGCAGTTTAGGATAATTTTCATATTTTTCTCCTCTCAAACCAACCTCAAGCATGTATAAGTAGAGGGGTAGAGCTCCACCAACACACACACCTCATTTGGGCCTCCACACCTCCACTTGTACTCTTTTATATTTTAGTAGCATTTGAGAGCAAGGCAAGAGTTACCTTGGAGGGCTTGACTCCTTGGAAGAAGAGATTCTTGGTATGAATAATATGAAGAGTTCTTCCAAAGTCTTGTTCTCATTTTATCAATATAGTTATGCTTATCAACTAGAGTATAGTTTTCATGTTATGATCTTGACATATGAACTAGCATATAGTTTCTATGTTATGAACTTAACATGTAGAACATTATGCTTAATCATTCATATAACTTATATGATTAGAATTAGAGCTAAGTTGAGGTGGTGGTTTGTCGTTCCTTTGGGTTTGCCCATGTCCTATGCTTGCCGATCCGTAGGGTCAGAGTCCTAGGGAGATATGGGTAGTTTCTTTGCACACGGGTGTGGTGCTCGGGTGCATGGGAACCTTAGGATGTTACGGTGTTCCACGGTTGAGGGGTAGGCGGTAGGTGGTGACAGCCCTGTCTGTCCCTTGTAATCCCCCACGTTCGGGTATTCGTATAGGAGTTCCTAAAGTCTCCCTAGCTTGCTAGTAGACTAGTGCCCAGAGATCTCCCCATCCATCTTACACTTAGGTCTTGCTCTAATCATATAATTTGTATGATCATCAGCTGTTCTTTGCATGGCTATATTAGAACAAGCCTGCTCCACTATCCTAAATTATACCATGTTTACCCCTATAATAAACTATGGTCCACAATACAAGCATGACATCTTGTTCATATCTATACTAGAATCTCTACACCATGCCTTCCTTTGGGAAAATATAAATAATGATACCCTCAATACTATCGGATGAAATGCTACAACGATAAATTCGTGCGCTTGAGGATATTCTTCTGTAATCGTTAAGAACTATTGTGTTGATGTTTCTTGGTGGCATCACTAAGGTTTATCAAATCTTAGTGATGGTGCTAGGAAATACCAACATGCATTTCTAGCGCCGTTGCTGGGAATGGATTCTATCTCCATATTTCGTGATTACGCTAAGAAATACCAACAATGCACCCAGACTCAGTGCAGTTAAGATGCATGATCTAGGGAGCACACATCAGGGAAGATGAGGAATACGATGGTTCCCGGCGTAATAAGTGGTGGGGACAGTGTTGGAAGTTGGGACATTCAACACTCATGCACTTAAATATGCCAACCTTGAAGATGCACCCACACTTAGTGCAGTTAAGATGCGTGATCTAGGGAGCATGCATCAAGGAAGACGAGGTATACAACGGTTACTGGCGTATTAAGTGGTGGGGACGGTATTTCAAGTTGGGACAACATTCAACACTCACACACGCTTCCTTGAGTTTTGGGCTTCCAGTGCATCTTCCCAAATTTTGGTGTGAACACATGCCCCACCAATTTTTGGAATAAAATATACTTTTATTCTAAAATTCTCATTCCAAGTCATCTTTTTCTATCCTTTCATGGTGCTCTCGACCGGTTGGCATTCCACATTGATCGCAATAATCTCACGCGTAACTCGATGAACCCACTATAGAGGTCCCCTAGGGCTATAAATTTGGAGGCGAGGCAGAGTAAAAGGAATATCGCTTGTGTCCATTTGTTGTGATGTGACACATATCTTTTCTTCTTCCTTTCCTTCTTCCAGTCTTCTTCTAAACAATGGCTCATGGCAAGCATCCAAGGGAGGAACCTCTAGAAGCCGCGGATCCACCTCCATGCCTTCATGTCCCTCTTCATTGCAAAGGGTGAGAGGGAATGATTTCTTATCCCTATGGGTGCCTTTCATTATTCCTTTGAATATGCAGGGCTATCTCTCATGCTGAGGTACATCGGCCAACTCCAGCGGAGGTTAAACAACAATCGATTGTGCGTGCTATGAAAGCACATCTCGCTGGGTCCATGGTATCTTCATCTTCATCTTCATCCTTCGAGTCATATGATAGTCAGGATTTCTAGAATCTTATGTGTGGAAGAGGGAGGTCGTAAACCTATATTCTGAAGTGATGCGTGAGGTAGGTCGGCTAGAGCTATGTCTCGATGTTGTTAAAATAGCCCTCTCAGTATTTGAAGAAGAGACCAATGTTGCTCGGATGAGGGCTGATGAAGCTCATGCTAGGGCAGTAGGTAAAATTTCTTTGAAGAGTCTTTGCTTTTATATTCATGACTTTATCTGATAACCCTTCATTTTCATTAGATATAGAGGAACAACTGGCTACTTCTCATCGCGAGATCGAGGAGGCTCATCGTTCGGAGATTGACCTGGAGAATCACCACGAGATTGTCCAACGGGCAGCACTTGGCGCAGTTGCAGCAGTCAACACCAAGGGTGCTTCTCTTGAAGATCGCTTGCAGGATATCTCGGTTCGTGCCAGAGAAGTGGCAACTCATGGGGTCCGCTATGGTGTCGGCACCGCTCTCAGCATCTTGATCCTCCGAGGTATAAAGATTATGGAATCTAAAGAACGACGCAGCACATCGCAAAACTTCACCCTCAGTGAGGTGCTCTACCTTCCATCTTGCAACCCTCACGGTCAAGGGATGCAATCTGCTTCTTGACTATGAGAGCTACAAGATGGAATATAAAGCACCCAATCTTAAAGAATGAGCACCTCACAAACTTGAAGCACCCCCAATCGAGTATGGAGCCCCTGAACAGGAGAGAACCAAATGATTGCAGATCTTGTGTTAACAAGATTTGCAAGAAGATCTGCAATCATCAAGGTCTACCTTCTGTTCAGCGGCAGCACCTCGCCAAGGTTGGGGAAGGAGCAACTGCATCTCAATGAGGTTCAATTTTTTATATTCCATAATCTTGTTACCTCTGAGGATCGAGGGATGCAGATCTACATCTCTATGCTCAAGGGCAGCAAGATTATGGAATCTAAAGCACTCAATCTTGAAGGCCTTCTCCAAACACTAGCATCCCTATGAGATGCTTTATCTTCATCTTGCACCTCAAGGCGATGAAGAAAGATGATTGGCTCACGAGTGTGTGGATTCAAGAGTGTATGGATTGAGTCTAAGAGGTGCATCCAGACCCTGGTGAAATAGGGCAACCTTGAAGATGGAGAAGTGCAAGTAATGATGATGCAACTGTATTGTGGGTACGTAGTTGGGAAATAACTCACGCTGACTTTCCACCGGTAGACCAAACAGTCGTGTAGGGCCAGCGGCCATAACACGTATCCCAGTCGGCTTGGCTTAGTTGTAATTGTAGTAATAGTAACTAGTTTAGTTGCTCTCTTTTAGTAGGTCTCTAGTGTAGCTCTTGTTAGTGTAGCTTGTTTGGTGTTGGAACTTAGACCAGTAACCAAGCTCCTAGACTTGTGTAGGGGCTTGATTTCCTATTGTACTAATCAACCGTTGCTCTAGTGTTGTGTCTTTATAGAGAAATTTTGTATGCTATTCACTCTCTCTAGCTATCTAGATCGTTTCCTGCGGGTGCTCTAAGAATGATCTCTTTGAAATTCTATCTTTTAGGTCACGGTAACTGGCCATCTCTGTAAATCTTTTATTTTCATAGACCTTTGCGACAAAGGCGAGTCAGTCCGCGTTTGCAAATCATTTATGCACGGCTCTGAAAGAACTGTATGTGGTATATCTGTTAGATGACAAAAAATGAGTAAACTGTGCAGATACAAGCATGACCTAAGAAGTAAAAATAATGTTGAAATTATTAAAATATAAGTCACGTAACAATAATACAACTCTCTAAACAATGATTGATGGTATACAAATTTATCTATAAATTGATAACATCATCATGTATCTAAATATCTGGTTAAGCTGAAGGAGGCGCCGTCGGTGAAGGCGCAGAAGCAGGAGCACCATGTGCCTCACCGGAGCTCTGGAGCTGTGCCAGGGCACGGCGAGGGTTCGCACGGTGTACCTCGCACAACTCTGAAAAAGCTACTCCTGCGATTGCAAACATGTATACTTAGTTCAGACATGTTCCCAATTACTATGCAGCAGAACTTATTAAATAATACTAGCTTCTAATTTGAATAGCCAACTAGATAGCTAATTTGGACACTGACACACTTCTAGTTGGCTATTGAAATGACGCCAGTATCAACCACACATACAAGGGTCGCTATAGATTTATAATGACCGACCGAAGGTCGCTGAAACGGCTTATAACGACCCACCGGGCGACACTAAATCTGAGCTGTGGTATAGTGTAGCTTTTACAACACATCTATAAAGAGCTAACCCTTTTAGCTTTATAGCTAGTTTAATTTGGATATTGCAACGTTTATAGTATATAGTACTATAGAAAAGTAACAGCTTGTATATTTTACTCAAAAACATATACTACTGTTTGCACATGCCTAGCCTCACTATTTATATATGGACAGGGGAATATTTCAATGTCCATTCATCTGAGTTTTAGCATTTAGCATACTCCGTTCTGAAATGCCTGAAATCTAAGGGATTCTAGTCTGTTCTAAGTCAAAGTATACTAGTTTGGCCATAGTTTGACTTATGGTAAATTTAGATTCCTTATTATGTTTCCGGGCACATGGAGTATTTTGTAGAGCGTGATGACTATCCTGTCAGCTCTCGTCGGAACAGAGCATGAGAACGACCCTGCTCCTATGAACAAAAATACATGAAAGCTCCTAGACAAACAGTAACTTCCAAACAATTGTGGAATCCTTTCAATATCCGTATATGTGCCAATCTTACAAAGACGGTCATCGCTGTGGACACATCACACACGTTCTGAAATCCGTCGTTTGCATCGGTGCGGAACTTTGCGCAAAGTCCCCCGCGCCGGTCAATCTTCGCTAAACTTAACGCGCATGCCGTGGACACAGCTAGAGTTGGTTCCAAGGCCGGCCGGCGCATCCGATACCCACAAGGAGCACAACGTAACCCGGAGAAAGCGAAAGAACCAAGGGCTTCTTTGCTTGCACCAAATGTCAGCTTGAAATCAAATATGTATGACGCAACGGCTTACATGTTTATTTAAGTGGCATCCGGTGTGAAATTGGTTAAGTTGCCTGGCCGATCGATTGGTGAGGCAAGGCCCCATCGATCATCTACCCTCACGGCCCCACCTGACCTATAAATACCAAGCTCAGGCCACCTGAAAAGGCAAAACCACGCGCGCGGTCTCTCTCTCACTCTCGCTCTTGTTTATTTACATAGATAGAATGAGTAGGAAGTCGCCCGGAGCTACAACTCGGTCAAAGTGGGCAATGGCTCCCCTTGCTGAAGTCTAGAAAGCCTATGTCTACATCACAACATCTGTATTTCCTGCTTTTGTTACTCGCTTCTCACTTCTTACCACCAGCACAAGCCTCTCAAAACTCTTATTTGACCTTTTGAATAATCTCACCATGCAGGATATCCCTCTAGCCTTCCCGATTGTTTCATTCTTTCTTTCTTTTTTTCTAGTTTTTAAACTCTTGATGGCTAATCAACAAGGCTAGATGGTAGAGGTTATACGAGATCTATCTATTTGAATGGTAACTTGTACTCAATCCAGACTAGTTGTTACTTTTTTATTGTTGATTTTTGAGATGCTAATAAGCCCTAGTTTCAGTCATATGATTTGCAATTTTTTAAGTAGTGCCCAATTGCTCAAGCATTTGGTTACATGTTAATCTTCATATGTGGCAACGTGAAAGGGTCCCCAAGATCGGCTAGGGCCTATACTTTTAATTTCTTACTACTTTGATTCCAATAATAAATACATAAATAAAAGTCCTCGTCACTGACTGCCTTGCTCGAATCAAACAAACCGATCGACGGTGATTTCAGTTGTATGTGACGAGCGGATTGTAATGGTTTCTTAGTTTTTAAGTTATTTCTGTCGCAAAGGATGGCTATATATGTACATGCCTCGATCATGCAGAGGTTGAAATATAAAACTACTTTGAAGATGTATGTACTAAAATAATGCCATTTATATTATGGGGCTCTTGCGTTTGTACCCTTGTTTTGTATCGAAATTGTGATTTTACCCCTATTTTTTTGACTTTGTGAATTTACCCCTACTGTTTCATTCACGAAGCACCAGTTTGCCCCTGCTCCGTCATCCACCCCTAACGGTGTTAAACTTTGTACAAAGGACATAAATGCCCATGCGATTTTACCCCTGTTTGTTATGCCTAATTGTGATTTTACCCTGATTTGGAATGAGACTTTTTTATTGTATGCCATATTGCAATTATTTGAACTCAGATTTAATATTGATAAATATTCAAAATTTTGGCAGCACCTTTGCTATATTTTGCTAGCATCATGACAACAATATAAAGCACATATAAAACACATAAGAAAAATCATGGAGAACCACAACATTTCAAAGTCTACCATACAACATGTCAACATGTCCACAAAAGTTGTGAAAAAAAAACATGTCCACAAAAGCTACAGGTCCACACCATGTCACATGTCCACAAAAGCAACTGCACCATGTCAACATATCCACAAAAGAAACAAGTCTGCACCATGTAAACATGTGCACAAAAGCTACATCCATCTCATTCAAGGACCACCTAGAGACCTAACAAACTAGCTAGCCTTCCTCCTGTTCGCCCTCCTCTTCCCCTCCCTCTGAAAAGCATTGAACAGGTTGGTTAGTAATGATTACATCAACAAATAAGTGCATGGATCATGATAGTGTGTAACTATATTACTGTAGAGAATAGCAAACTATGATAGGTTGACAGGCAGAACTAACAATTGCAAATACCAAAAGGTCTGTGTCATTTTCATTTGAACCTTAGATCCATTTATCCCATGGCCAATTGGCTATGAATGGCACAGGATGAGAACATGACATCCGAGGAGCGAGAGAAGATGGGCCAGGCATTCACAGTTCATTACTTCACTTATGAGAAAGGAATCCAGAAGTACTTAATCTGGGGTCTGACTGCCCGCATCTTGATCCATGCTGCTTCAGTTGTATACCAGCGACCACCAGACTTTATAGAGCGAAGGGCACATTTCAAATTGCCAAAGCTTACAAAGGACTGCTCTTCAATGCTAGCAGGACCTACTAAACACTAGTGCCTACACTGCTATCTCAACTATACGCTATTTGGAGTACAGATCTACAGGATATTGCACCAGCAGAGTTTATAGAATCAAAGAGGAGTCCAAATCACTTGATGTCATGTTAATTTAGATACTTTCTACAATCTTCTACTTACACAATAGTAGCAACTGCACCATGACTTACATTGGCTCATTGCTGCCCTCTCCTGATTCTCTTCCTCTTCCCCTTCCCCTTCCTCTTCCTCTTCCCCTTCCCCTCCCAGTAGCACTTGCACTAAAAAGAGAGGAAACATGATTTCAATATTATCAGATTATGCCACGAGTAGAAGTGAGCACCAATAGAACCATGACTTACATTGGCTCACTGCTGCCCTCTCCTGATTCTCTTCCTCTTCCCCTTCCCCTTCCCCTTCCTCTTCCTCTTCCCCTTCCCCTCCCAGTAGCACTTGCACTAAAAAGAGAGGAAACATGATTTCAATATTATCAGATTATGCCACGAGTAGAAGTGAGCACCAATAGAACCATGACTTACATTGGGTCATCGTTGTCCTCTTGTGATCCATGTTGTGAAGAATTGAGCCTTCTCTTTTGACTAGCAGTGAGACCTCCTTGGCAAGTCTTGGCTAAATGCCCTGGTTCATGGCACTCAGAACACAATCTTCTTTTCTTGCTACTGCTGACCTCATCATATGCCTTGAACCTAGACTTTTTAGGTCTCCCAGGTTTCCTTCTCAATTTAGGCTTATGGATTTTGTAGCCTAAGTCAACACGTGGCCAAAGATCTTTGGATGTCATTGGACTGAAAGTACCTGCATATGCCTTTCTCAACCTTTCAATAGAGAAGTATTCATGGACAAAGTCATCCATTTGAACCTCTCTACTAAGCTTTGCAATGAAAGCTAGAGCATGGCTGCAAGGCTTTCCAGTCACTTGCCAAGCCCTACAGGTACATGTCTTTAATTCCAAGTTAACTGCATGCCTAAATCTGTTGACTGTCACTTCCGCTTTTCCAGGCCCACAAATTAAGACATCATGGTCCTTAATGGCCTTCGATTTAGCATTCAGATCTTTGATGATATCTGGGATTATTTTTCCAGACATCTTTCTAGCATTCTTTGATCTCAAGACAAATTTCTCAATGACCATTTGTCTTATCTTGTCATGCATTTCCACAATATGATGTTCCTTTGTTTTTGACACCCAACTATTGAAACTCTCAGAAAGATTATTGTTGATGTAATCTACCTTGCAATCTTCTAAGAATTTGCTTCTACTCCATATGTATGGATGGTTCTCATCCAACCATTCAAGTGCCTTAGGATCCTTCTCTTCTATATTCCTCATGAAGAAGTTGAACTTGGCAGTTGTGAAGCTCTTGGCAGCTGCCCACATATTCTTCCCATAAAGAGTGCCACTGTAACTTTTCTTCATGTTCTTCCACAAATGCCTCATACACTCTCTATGCTCAATTCCTGGATAGACATCTTCAACAGCAACTTCAATTCCCTTGCCTGCATCTGTACTGATGACCAAACCTGTGTGACATAATTGACATATGTTAGGTAACAACAATTTAAACTTGAAGGAAAACAGACAAATAGCAGTCATAGGTACACACCTGGAGGAGTACCAATTGCTTTTTTCAAGTTTTGGACGAACCAAGTCCAACTTTCCTTAGACTCGGTCTCAATCACCCCATATGCCACTGGGAATAACCGATTGTGACCATCTACTGCAACAGCTGCTGCTAACTGACCTCTTGACCTGCCTGTCAAGTGAGTTGCATCCATGGCAATGTATGGTCTGCATCCTTGTAAAAACCCATCAATGCATGGCTTTAGAGCAACAAAGAATCTCATGAAACATACATGGCCATTGTGCTCCTCAGTCTCCATTTCAACCACACTGCCAGGCACTGACCTCAGAAGCTCAGCTTGATAAGTAGGTATCAAGTCATAAGAATCTTCCCACTTCCCATATATGATATCAAGTGCTCTCATCTTTCCTCTATAGACTCTATCATATGGAACATCCACTGAGTACTTCTTCTTTAACTCATCTTGCAATCCCTTTGCACCCATTTCAGGGTCATCCCGCAGTAAGTCCACAACTCTATCACAAACCCATCTATTTGAGGCCATGGACTGACCACACTTGTTGAAAGAACCACAAGTGTGCTTTGGTCCACTTGTCTTCACCTACAACATAATAATGACAATCCAACATTTTGTTAGCAAATTACATCTCAAGTCAATACACTACATTATGGAAAGAGGACCAAATTACCTTGCATCCAACGTACTTCTTGCTTGTAGACGCGAAAAAAGACCACTTACAACCCTCATCAGCTCTCTTGCATATGGCTCTGAATCTTTCTTGATCTTTTTTGACAACCTTAAAAGCATGGTCATGCAAGATAGCATGATGTGTAACTGCAGACTTGCACTGATCAACATCTGGAAACACCACATCTACATCAATGCATGGATCATCAGGATCATACGAAAACATGGGAGCATCATACTCATCTACATCATCAAGTATTTCACCATCAGGATCAAACTCTGGATCAGAGCAATCATCATCAGAGTCGGAAGATGCTCCTAAATCAGTGTCATAGCTGCTGTCAGAGAATATGCCCTTATCATCAGCTCCAACCTCCTCCTCATCTCCTACCCCCTTATCATCATCTCCAACCTCCTCCTCATCTCCTACCCCCTCATCATCATCGCCTACCCCCTCATCATCATCATCATCATCATTTGTTGCTCCCTCATTTGTGGTGGCTCCCTCATTTGTGCTCCCCTCAATTAGGTGTATTCTACTCCTCACATTAGGATGACACCTACGTTTGGTTGGTGAAAACTGCAGTGGCCCTTCAAAATCATTTATCTGGGCATTGATGCAAGCTACCCCCTTGTCTACATTGAGTACAAACCACTCTAAAAGATGTTCATCAGTTTTCATCTCAAATGAATCATTTTCCAAATCACGCCATAAGGTTATGTATTGCTTAGACCCCCACATGCAATGCTCAGCTACGAAATCAACCAACTGCAGCAACCCAAAGCTATGTATGTCATCAACAACTTTAGTTGGCAAAGTTTTACCCTGCTGCCATGACTTTGGACCATTGTCTGGCAAGCTGAAAAAAGATCGAATTCTAACTACAACTCGTATACCCCTGTGATTTGGCCTACAAACCACAGAAGTAGTATGCGGTTAGTTTATCCAACTCAAACCATCAACAATGCACTCTGGCAAAAAAAACCCAACAGTAGATAATGGTTAGGGTTTGTTGAAACCACCTTTGCTCTTCCATGTTGGTCGATTTGACAGATCTCGTGCGTTAAGCTGTCGTCGGCGCCATCCACGTAGCAGAAATGAGCCACACGCCTATCTCGCACCAAAATGAACATAGTCAATATCTAAGACTATTTTACAGGATTTCACAACGCAAGGTGATAATGAAGACATTTACATTGAGCTCCAATTAAGTGAGGGAAATATGAATATAGCTAAGGAAGGACTAGTGAAGAAGTTTAAGCTGACAACAACAATTGGAACATACAAAGGTAGCTGGTTCCACGTATACCATCACCAGAATAATTGAAGTTGTTGACAACACTACACTGAGGATCACAGAACTGCCAATCCGCCGTTGGACTCACTTGTCCAGGCAACCAGAGGTAAAACTACGAAATCATTTTACACAATGCCAGAGTATGAAGAATGGAGAACGAATTTAGGAGCAAGTGCAAGTTCATGGACTATAAAATACTACAAGGTTTGTTTATGCTGGATCAACACTAAATCTGCAAACTGATTTTTAGCCTGGAACGTATATTGACCAACAAGAGAAAAAAGTCAAGTATAGTGATTTCATCAACAAAGAGCTGATACTCTTCTCCATGGCGGACCTGCAGCGATCAATACCTTCAATGGTTGATGGCCTTAAACCAGGTCAGAGGAAGATTCTGTTTTGCTCATTCAAGAGGAATTTTGTTAAGGAAGCTAAGGTGCGTCTGTTGTTTACCTTTCCTTGCATTACAGATTATCTAGGGTTTATTTATTGGAATGGCTCAGAATTTTGTTGGCAGCAATAACATCAATCTTATGTACCCTGGTGGTCAGTTTGGCACCAGAGCTCAGGTGGGATAACAGGGCAAAAGTTAGTACTTGTGAGGATACGAATCGAGATTCCGTCGGAAGCAAGGGGAGCACGAATAAGGAAGGATTCAATTCAAGGCGGGCGCGGTCGCTCACCCGTCGGGAGCCGGAGATGGGCGCCGCGGAGATCCGTGGCCAGGCGTCGTCGGGAGCTGCGTCCAGGAACCGGATCCACCCGCTCCGCCCGCCCTGATGCCGCTCCGCCCGCCCCTGCGCCCCGGCCCGCTCCGCGCCCACGTCGCCCCGATGCCGCACCTGCTCTGCCCGCCCTGATGCCGACGCTGCTTCGTGCCGCCGCACCCACGCCGCACGCTCCGTCGCCTGGAACCGCGCCGCCCGCTCCCTCCCTCTCCGATGCGGTCCGATGGAGTCGAGAAACAGCCAGAAAGGATAAGGGGCAGTCTTGGCATTTGGACTTTCCTTTTTAGGTTTGGAATTTTTTTAATTCATCTATTCGATGGCCATCTGACGGACGTCCAAAGCAGGGGCAGACGGACACTTCAGTTCAAAATAACAAGGGCAAAAACACAAAGTTAAAAAAATAGGGGCAAAATCACAATTGGAGTACTGAACAAGGGCAAGAACACAATTCTCCCTTATATTATTTACTGTTATATACAGTCTTTTTTTTTTACTTTGAAGATGCAGCTCGATCTACAACCTTTACAATACTAGTACTAGTATAAGATAACAGAGTCCAAGTAATAAGGAAAAAAACCAACATGTTTCTTTTTTTCAGTACACTTTTTACCAAACTGAACCTGATGAGTAGCATCCTCCATTTGAATTCTGAAATATTGCTTTTTATATGTGAAAAACTACATCTTTTATAAACTACATCTTTTATACTGAACCTGATGAGGTTGAAATAATATAAAACTACATCTAAAATAATGCTTTTTATATTGTTATTTACTGTTATACATAGTCATCTTTTGACTCTGAAGATGCCACTATGTAAGAAAAGCACACAACAGACGGGTTAACGCACATCATAAACGTGGTTTTATGCACATCACAGCTCTATTTTTATATGTATTTAAATGTTCATTCATCTGAGTTTTAGCATTTAGCATACTCCCTCGTTCTGCACTAACTGAAAGGCAAAGGGGTTACTAGTTTGTTCTAAGTTAGTTATATATTAAAGTTTTGCCAATATTTTAAAGAAGACATCATCAAAGTTTTAAAATATGTAAATATATTTCATAGTGTATGAATGATGCGAGTAGAATGTTATGAATATTATTCTTTTCTCTATGAAGTTGATAAAAACTTAGCATAGTTTCACTTATGATGAATTTGGATTCCTTATATTTTAAGAAGACATGGAGTATTTTTTGTAGAACGTGACTATCCTGTGTGCTCACGTGTGAACAGAGCATCAGAACGACCCTACATGAAAGCTTCTAGACAAACAATACTTTCAAAGATTTTAGTATCGCACTCCGAAATAACTGTGAACTCAACGATTTGATTATTTTCTACTAGATCTATTAGACAAAATATCTTCCAATTAGATCTATGATTAGGCAAAATATCTTGCAAGTAATACTAACATATTAATTAACGTGACACCTTAAGGTGTTGCATATTAACGTGATTGATGCTGTACATGACAAACTTGAGAAAAAAAAAATCCACGCGATTGGAACACGCTTAATTAATCTCCTGACTCCTCACTGCAGCCTGCCTTTTGTTTATATGTTCCGCGCCGATGCAAACTGCTACAACTTGACACGCATGCATGCCGTGGACACAGAGTTGGTCGTGGTCCAAGGCCGGCGCATTCGACACCCACAATGCAAGGAGCTACTAGCAGAAGAAGGTCATGGTCTTGATCAAAAAAATATAAGAAGAAGAAGAAGAAGGCCATGGTCATTACCCGGAGAAAGCTAGCGAGAGAGCGACACCAAATGCGCAAATGCCAGCTTGAAATGAACCCAAATAAATGACGCAAATGAAACCAAATAAATCGGTTCGTGCAAGGCCCCATCGATCATCTACCTGACCTATAAATACCAAGCTCCGGCCACCTGAAAAAGACAAACCATCCCTCTCTCTCTGTTGGATGTTGGACCGCCGCGCTAGCTAGTCGAATCGGCGGCGGCCATGAGCGATGACAGCAAGAAGTCGTGGCCGGAGGTGGAGGGCCTGCCGTCCGAGGCGGCGAAGCAGAAGATTCTGGCCGACCGCCCGGACGTGCAGGTGGTCGTTCTGCCCGACGGCTCCTACGTGACCACTGATTTCAACGACAAGCGTCGCCAAGGCCGGCAACGTCGCCAAGGTCCCCAAGATCGGCTAGAGGGCCAATAATTTTAATTTCTTCCTTTGTTTCCAACAACAAATGAATACATCAAAATCCTCATCCCAGACTTCCTTTGCCTTGCTCGAATCAAACAAACCGACATCGATTTCAGTTGTATGTGACGAGGAGCTAGCGGCCCGGATTGTAATGTTTTGTTAGTTTTTGTGTTACATGTGTCGTAATGGATGGCTATATGTACATGCCTCGATCATGCAGGGGTTGAAACTACATTTAAAATAATGCTTTTTTATATTTTTTTATTACTGTTATATTGACTTTGAAGATGCAGCTCTACAACCGTGACAATACTAATAAGATAACAGAGTCCAAGTAATAATACGGATAAAATAAAATAAAATTGGTCAGGACACTTTCTCCCAAACTGAACCCGCGATGAGCAGCATAAAATCCTACTGAATGAGTATACTCGGTGTATGTTGTAAGATCAGTCCAATGAAAATTATACGAGCACACTATTGCTTAGATCACCTCCAGTGGAGTAACATGTTCACGTAAGTAATAAGTCCTAGACTTGCTCATGCTTTTTTTATCCTTCAGCTAAAGTTTAGCCCCAAATCGGATGTTTGGATGTCAATTAGGAGACTAAACCTGAGCTAATTATAAAACTAATTGCATAAGACTTTACTAATTCGTGAGATAAATCTATTAAACCTAATTAGTTCATTATTAGCATATGTTGGGTAAAACATGACTAATTAGTCTTAATACATTCGTCTCGTGAATTAGTCTTCATTTATGTAATTAATTTTATAATTAGTCTAAATTTAATACTGCTAATTAGTAAACATCCGATGTGACAGGGACTAAATTTGAGCCCTGAGGATCCAAACGCCCCCGTTCTACTATCAAATATGACACCACTTGTTGAGTTATAAGAGAGTGTGGCAGTCGATAGCAATTTTCCTGAAGTGATTTTGTCACTCTCAATCATTCTATTCAATTTCTCAGATGGGCTTGTATATGGTTAAGTGTGCGCATGTGTTTAGCCCTTTATACTCATGTTTTCAAGAAAAATAAAAAAAACATTATATTAAAAAATTACCATATTTATTATTACATTACAAAATAAAAATTGAAGCTTTTATTTTTGGACGTTAGGATATTTTTACCTTTACAAATATCTTTATAAAATTTCATGAATAAAACTGACTTGTTTGATGAGAAATGAAAAGGAAAAATACTATGAAATTTATAAAATTGAAAAGCCTTTTTTACTTTAAATTTCATAGCCAGTCAGCCAGATTTACATAAAGTTTTTTGGTTTGCAAAAAATTAGTTTCACAGGATACACGGCTCTACTCTACCTATTAAGTTTCATCCAAAAGCAAACACATACAAGAAACAAAATTAAGTGATTTGTGCTGTGACGATGATTGAGTGTGGTTACCCTCTCCGGCGGCGAGGTTGGAGTAGAGGTCGACGATATTGGGGCATCCTCGGAGGCAGGCCGGTGAGCAAACCGTGCCGGCGACGCGCGGGTCGAGGAGGGAATCGGAGGAGATGCCGACGGTAGCGCGGTCGACGCCGCACGCGCGCACGCAGCCGTCGGTCTCCACCAGCCCCGACAGCCGGCCGTCCTCGACCACCACCTCTGACGTCCGGCACTGGTACTCCGTCGGCCGCCCCGCGCAGTGCGTGTTCTCCAGCACGCACCGCCGCGACGTGGACGACACGGCGAACGCGCACAGCTCCGCCGTCAGCTGCTCGCACACCACCCTCGCCCCTGTCAGGAAATCGTGCAAACAGCCATCGTCAGAACACACAGGCCGTGCTTTGTATATGCTACAATACGTTATACCACCATGGTTACCGTACCAAGTGCAGAGGAGAGAAGAAGGGACAGGGAGAAGACGAAAGCTGGAAGCTGTCCGTGGAGGACGGAAGCCATGGATAGATGCTGAATTGCTGATGCCGCTGGACTTAAGCTTAAGACCGATGTCTTGTGCTGGAGTTAACGATGGAAAGCTTAGACGCTTAGACAAGTATTATAAGCAGACTAGAAGGGGTTTTTAAACTGTGCCGTGTTTAAGACTGCCTAACATGACCGGTTTGAGTCAAACTGGTTGTCGTGTGTCGTTTCTTTTCTTCATTCTTTGATTTTTCCTTTTTCTATAGATGTAATAACGATATTTCCGGTTGAAACTGACAGTGCAATGATATATTTAATCTGGCCTTTTTTTCACTTTCTGATGTTTAGAATCAGTTAAGGTCATATATACTTTGTCCGTTCTAAATTATCAATCGTACTGACTTTTATTAATACATAGCTTTTACCAAATATCTAAACATAATGTATATATCTAATATATAGTAAAAGTTATTAGTATGTACCCCTTTGTCCCTAAATAAATAGATTTCTAGAGTTATTTTAAATCAATTTTTTTAAACTTTGAATGAATTTTTAGGAAAAAAACACTAACATTTATGATATCAAACTAGTATCATTAGATGCATCATAGAATATATTTTTTATAATACGATCATTTTATGGCATATATGTTGTTACTTTTTTCTATAGAGTTAGTTAAACTTAAAAAAATTTGACTGACACGGATTCTAGGGATAAATTATTTTGGGACAGAGGGAATATCTAAGAGTGACTTAGACTTTGGAATAGAGGGAGTAGTTATTAAACATAGAGGGAACCAAGATACCATGTCTATGAGCAGATTCAAATAGTGTCCTTGATGAAAGCTACTCCTCTATTCTAAATTATAATATATATCTAGACATAGTGTATATATAAATATACAATAAAGAACCTAGTAAAACCAAAACGATTTGAAGTTTTGAAGGGAGGAACGTCCTGTTCGTTTGGACTTGTTTGACTTATAAGCCGTACTTTTTCAGTCAACGAACAGTATTTTTCTCTCACACCAAATCAGCCAACAATACTTTCAGCTATGGCTTATTAGCAAAACAAGCTCAAACGAACAGGGCGGAAGTAGATTAGGAGAAGTGTCATTTAGCTTTATAGCATCATAATGAGCTGACACGGTCAATAGATATATCAAAGTACAGTTGAACGTTCAATTCATTGAGAATAGGAAGCTCTCTCCCAAATGAGATGGCGCCTAATTAAGTTGATCAACGGCGTGTTCCATGATTAGATGTACAGGGCGCAGTTGACGTCAACAATGGCAGACAAACAAGCATTCAAGACTAGGCGCAAGCCGCGCAACGAGTGGCGTAGAGAAGGCCGTAAAGAACGGGGCAGGTTTTTGGTCAGGGCAGGAAATTAGCTGGCAACTTGGCACCAATGCATTTTGCTTTCATGTTACTATCTCGCTCACTTCCGTTCCGACTAGCCTCCCGATGTGAAAATATGGCCAACGGTTTTACCCTTTTCTTCTCCTTCAAACAAGGAGAATCCCTAATTCAGATTGACCGGTAAACTGGTCCACTCTTGCATGTTTTCCACAAAACACAAAAGTTTGGTGGAAAGTGGATGTTGTCCACGCGCCTTTGCTTTCGACCTTTTTAATACATATGTTTTAATTTGAAATTTAGACAATAGGGGAGTCAAAAGCTTTTAGGAGCCTAGACGATCTTTCATTATGCAAAATTTTTAGCTAGTAAATTATAGAGCTCTTTGATATAAATAAAATTTTCTTTTGAACTTTGGCGATGAGCCCGGCCTACCACCCAGCGTGGCTGGGCAGTGGTGGCTCGGCCACTGAGTTTACATACGAATATGAATATTATTGAATGTGAATACAAAACCGATATCTCGAATTCACGTTTGGATAGCTACTTGATTTTGAAGATAACAAGAAGTTGCTTAGTTTTGTTTTTTACACTAGGGCTTCCAATTCTTGCTCAACCAAAATCATGGTAAGCCAAAACTTAGCTTTACCAAAGTTAGGGCAAAAAATATAGGTGTACAATTGGTTGAGTGCCATAACATGGTAGAAATCAATTTTTTCTCTTATGCAATTTAAGAAGTTTTTAGAAACTTGTCAAAACTTTAGCTATAATCATTGGAGTGCCAATTCTTCGGCAATGAATGATGACTAAAACTTTTAGCTTGTCATGATTTTGGTTAGGCAAAACTTGGAAGCCAACCAAGCAGGCTCTAGATGTTTGAAAGTAGTGTCTTGACTTGTAATCTATTACTTGAAACTTAACAATCAGTTCTTATTATATAGCGAGGTGAAGTACATATAGAAGGACAACTCTTTATTTTTTTTAAAGATGGCAACTCTTTCTGATGAAGTACATTCACAATTTTCTTACTACTTCTTGAATAAGTCTAAGTGAGTTGGTTGATCCTTGCTAGTCTGGCATGGAGGTGAAAAAGGCTAATTGAACTGGGTTGTCCTGGTCTCTCAATATATTGTGATACTGTGATACATTACCTTGCTTGCTACGAAGCAAGCAGACATTCTCCCTGTAAGCATAATTGAAGTAGATATGATGCATAATTCCTGAAGTCTGAAGCTAGGTAAATATAACTTAACCACTAAACACAGTTCATGCTGGCAAAGGATTTGAAGCATCGAAAAGTGGGGTCAAGATTAAAGAAAAAAACTAGGAGATGAACTTAACTTATTTTGACTAAATCTAAGATGTGAAAATACATACGTGATATTTAACAGCCACCAAGTGTAAATAAACTGAAACTTTGGGATGCAAATTAGAGAAGGACTACAGTAATCAAATTGTCAATGGAACATTAAGGTTCCTATGGTCGCTAATTGCTCAAGTAAACAGGTTTAGAAAAAAAAAACTTGTTCAGTGCAAATCAATGCTAAAGGGTGGTTATGTTAATTGTATCAGCAATAATATGCATCAGAGTCTACTGAATTAACCTATCAGAATTCATTAACACATCCTAGCCCTCACCTTCTACCTGCAATAACGATTTAACTGTATCCAATGAATATATATTCAATTCCAGCTAGTATAATTTTTCCATTTAATGTGTCGCCGACAAATTGCAATTTGTACATATAAACTTAACATGCCTCCTGCAGGGTATTCTTTAATCTTTACTCCCTTCGTTCTTAATTATATGACATTTTGACATTTCTAAATATATAATTCTTACTATATATATCTAGACATAACTTGTATTTAAATTCGCAACAAAAGTTATGAATTTAAAAAAGCCAAAACGGTCCAGCAAGGTAACTTATATCTTGATTGTATACCTCGTATGCTAGGACGGTCCAGCCTCTAGCTATAATTATCTCATCAAAAAAACGTCGTTTATATGGTCAAACTCTCCTACCTTAACTATAATAATACCTAAATATTTTGCATATTCAAGAAAAAAAATATATCTTATAATTTAAAACGAAGAGAGTATTCTACGAGAGCACGGATGTGTTTGGGTTAATCTGATCATGATTTTCTTACAAGATGCGGTCTAAAAAATCATCAGCGCGAAGAATCAAATATGTTTGGCAATTTTGATTATTATAGCAATCGTGAGTGTAAAATGATATTTATGCCCTTCTTCAAATCACTCGCCATTTCCTCTTCATTGCCTATCTTATCGCCGCTGCTGTGCAGATGCTAGGGAGGCGCCTCCATCCTCGGACCGAACGGAGGCGGGGAGCGGATGGGGAGCTACGCCTCCCTCGAGCCCACCTCCGACCAAGCGAACTGGGCGAGTCGAGGAAGCGGACGGGAGTGCTGATCTTCTCACCGCTGTGCAGATGCAAGGGAGCGCCTCCATCCTCCGACCGAGCGGAGGCAGGGAGCGACCGTGAGCGAGTCGACGCCATGAGCTCCTACGCCTCCCTCGACGACGCGTCTGACCGAGCGAACTGGGCGCCTCCACAGCGCAGGGTAGCGGACGGGTGGGTGCGGAGGACTGAAGGGGCAAGTCAGGGGAGCGAAGCCAAGGGCAACAAACGAAAAAATCCTCTCAGTGGACAAAATGCAAGTGGGAGGCCCTAGTAAAGAAAACGTCGAAACTTCCGATTGTTTTGATCGCTTGATTCCCAAATAATCAAAAAATAATCGAGGCCATTTGGGTAGGATTCTCAATTATTTTCATCCCAAATCCGATTATAAGCAGTCCTAAACACGCCGCACGATCAAAAGGTTAGATTTAATAATATTTTCGAAAGCGAGTTATTTTTAAAATATTATTAAAAATAGGTTAAAAATTATCTTCCAACCAATAAGAAGCCTAAGAATTGGACTGCCTGCTACGGCCCAGAAAATCAGTATTATCACCAGCCAGAAGTCAAGCCAATCTATCACAAACTCCGGCAAAATTGCCACGAGACATTGTAGGCCTGTGAAAAAAAAAATATTGCAATCATTCCTTCATGTCGGAACATTCTTTTCTTTTCATCATCATCATCAAGGAAACGTACCCAACATCGCCACATATACCTCCCCCCAAATGCATGCTAACAAATCTATTACATACACAGATGCTAATGCTCTGCCTACACTATTGTTTCACTTTTGAATGGCAGCTACCTGTTGCATATCCGGAAAAAAAAAAAAAACATCTCTCTTTTACAAGAGCCATCTGGCACAGTAAACAACATTGCTGGATGGTTACTGGGGTCCTATTCTCCAATGGCAGCATGGATAGGGTACAGGTGTTGTATGGTCAATGCTTTAGAGGTTGGATGTGTGGTTCAGGTTCAGCAGGGAATAGATCAAGAAGGATCCTGTGGATCATCTCGAAGCTTGTGAAAGTTATCACTGCAGCAGGGGTCGTCCGCAACAGATTTGTGGCACATCCACGGTAGAAGCCAGCCACGCCCTCTTTATGATAAACCTTTCTGATGCAGTCTATTACACCTTTGTATCTAGCATCAGAGTGTGCTCGCTGGTCTTGCAGCCTTGATCGAACAACCTGTAATAATTATCAGAGCAATGAAGTCCGAGATGATATAATAGCAGCCAAACAATGTACATAGGATATTGTTCTTCCTTGGACAGATATTACTAGAGGAACACAAATGTAAAAGGACTAAGTACCTCATGAGGATATGTCAATGTTGATGCAGCTACTTTAGCCAGAGACGAAGCAACAGCGACATCACCAAAACTCAATGCTTCTACAGTAGTATTATCTGTCAAGGCACAGGCAGTCATTGGTTCAAACCAAGTCACTCAAGCTGGTCATCATAAAGCATTTACCTTGAAAAATAAGAAAACCAACAGTAATACCTCGCTCAGCCAGATAAGCTTTTATCTTCTCGTATGCAGGGAACTGAATAGCAACATGGCTGATACCAGCCAAGGCAGGGACCAGACCACTTTTGAAAAGAAAATAGCAGCAAGCATATCAGAACATATAATCATCAAGAAATAAAGCTTTTAAAAAAAAGCATTCCATGTGATGCTACCTGTATAGTCCTCGGATGCCTTCTTCATGTGCTATTCTTGTCAAGGCAGCAAGTGTACCTTTATACGGGATTGACCCAGCTCTTATTCCTTGGGTCTATAAAAAGGAACATATTGCTGTGTTAACAGGGTTTCTGTATGTCATCAACTTGTACATATACTACGCGTCGTAACAAAGTAGGGCAAGAAAGACAGATTTTTTTTAAAAAAAATATTGGCTCCTGATGGAACATCCACATATGCCACTCTACATTTAAAACTATATAGGCATTGGATAGGAGTCTGTTTCAATATTAATCCTCAGATCTTAAATACCCAAGACACTTCCATTGTTTCCGTTTAGCAAAATATATGGAGGTTTAGCAAAATATATGGAGGTTTGCAAAAGCGTATGTATGTTTTCATGAACCTAGCAGGCCATAAGCCATATCTTGGGTCAAGGGGGTTCCATTTCAGATTGGACTTATTCGTCAAGTGTACAACCTACAGTAAACATCATATAGGGAATAGAATCCCAAGAGAGTTTCGAATAATTACCTATTAATTAACACTTACACAGAAAACTTTCTACATTAGATTATGCTCTCAGAGCTAGCATACCTGAAATCTTGTCTTCACAACCCAAAGTGGATTTGTTACAATAGTTGTTGCAGCTCCAGCACATGATGCAGCAACAACATTTGCCCCTAAAGAAAGTTGATGACTTCCATCTACAAAATCTATGTGTGATACCACTTAGAATTTATGCTGGAAAGAACTAATAAGTAATATGTAGGGTAAAGAACTAACCATTGGAAGAAAGTAAGCTTTTAAGTTGCTCATAGACAGTAAAGTAGACCTGCATACCACAAGAGAACAATAAGCTAATAGAAGAACATAGGCATCTGACTGATTTTCTAGTTGGCACAGATGGAGTGCAGAAAAATCTTTACAAAGGTCTAATTGTTATTTGTACTCTTTTGTGCAGAAACCTTTGCATGCATCTATGGTAAGTAAAGCAGACAATATAGGGAATACTCACCGCCCAGTTAGGCAAGAGCGCAAGAACAGTTGGGGAGAGGCCACGATACATTCCCCGAAAACCTTCCCGTTGAGCAATCTGCTGTAAGCTCCCAATAATTACACTACCTAGTATTGATTGACACAACACATAATAAATCTCAATGTTCCAAGACAATTAATGTAATACCTCGAAAGATTTCCTGATACAGCTATAAAACAATTCTAGTGCAGAACACAGATGTAGCGTAAATAATGAGCTAAGCATCACAAGTTCGGTAGTAACAAGCAACACAAAGCACATATGTATGCGATAATCTGCCAGCGTGAGAACAATTGTACTCATAGCACCCATGGTTACATTCTAGCAGTTTAAACTTTTTTGCACTCACAATATGCTCATTGGGTATTAGTAACACATAATATAATATCAGCAGAATTCTATGTAATCTCAAAAACACCAGGCTTGGAATATCAGTTAATACTATATTTTACATGTATAACCAAAGAACTAACTCCATATATGGCAATCAAGAAATTCATAACGGAAAATGACAATAGACATATCGTTCCCAGAGACAAACTTACAGTTTTGTGCGCATTGTCTGAAACTTCATCAAATTTGGTAGTAACAACTAACAAGCAACAACAAAGCGAATATGTATGCGATAATCTGCCAGCATGAGAACATTCTGGAAGTTTTAAACTTTTTGCATTCATGATATGCCTGTTGGGTATTGGTTGTACATAACATAATACAAGCAAAACTCAATATAAATCTCAAAAATACCAGACTAGGAAATATTAGGTATAGTCTATTTTATTGTACATGTATAACCAAAGAACGAACTCCATATAAGGCAAACAAGACATTCATAATGGAAAATGACAATAGACATATCGTGCCCACAGACACTTAGTCTTGTGTGCATTCTTTGAAACTTCAAATATTTGTCTGATCTCTGACTTTCCACGTGCATAAGCATAAACGAACAAGTGCAACCCCTGTTAGTGAGAGTTTGCATGCTTTTTCCACTCTCGGACATGCATGGCATTGTAAATTCACAACTACAGCACAACAAGCGTGATGCCTCCCCTTGTCGCATTCCCATGGAAGCACTGATACTTCAAGTCATGCAGGGAGCTAAGAAATGACCGTTAGACAACTACACAACCAACCAATAGTAAGCCTTAAGGATAAGACATCCGTCCAAAAAAAATGATTCGAACTGTTACAAAACCTAAATGTGGATCCTCAGTTACCAAAAGATTCTCTTACAATTCCCTGAATCTTGGATGGTCCAGATCACCAAGAGACACCACAAGCGTAAACTTAAGCAGTCTCCCCATACTAAAGCAGATTTTCTCTATCCTCTCTGAATCTCAAGTTGTCCACATAACATCACATGACCAAACCAAGCACAACATTCACACAGGTTGACTACAATGTGCCCCTCTTCCCATGCAAATATTCCATTCTTCCAAGCCTATGCACCTCTCCTCAGCACAATTCAACAACACCAGG
Organism: Miscanthus floridulus; assembly: GCF_019320115.1. Lineage (NCBI taxonomy): Eukaryota > Viridiplantae > Streptophyta > Magnoliopsida > Poales > Poaceae > Miscanthus > Miscanthus floridulus. The sequence goes on along the minus strand of NC_089595.1, from coordinate 51,780,031 downwards.
GAAAGCTCGCTACTCCAGACAGGTTTGCATGTGTCTCTAACTCAAGAGCAACAAACTGAATCAAAATTCGCAAGGAATCGTTGGAGCAAGTCCTCACCTCCAATCGTGCCTGTGGCAAGCTTGGGCCAGCCGTGTACCTGGAACCTGGTCTTGATGACATCGAGCGGGCACACGAAGGTCGCCGCCACCACACCTGCGCCCAAACCCCAAATCACCTCCAAAGCCCCCGAAACATTGAAACCACAGGCCGAAATGCATATAGGGTAGTTCCAGCGCAAAAGCTACCACACTTACCAGCGGAGGCGCCGGCGACGGCGTGGCAGAGGAGGCCGCGGGCGGTGGTGGGGCCGTGATGGTGGTGGTTCTGCGACGACGAGGACACGGACGGCGGCGCCGGCGCCGGCGAGGTCGCGACGTCCCCCGGCATCTCGCTCCAGCCGCCCTCCCCTCCCCGATCCGCGCCTCGGCCGCGCGTCGCCGCTGCGGCCACCGGCCAGGGGATTTTGGGCAGGGAGCGCCCCCTTTCCAACGCTTCCTTGCGCGACGAGAGAATCACGGACGCGGCACACAGGGCGTCAGCGGCCGTCGGCGCCCGATCGGGCGCGTCACCGGCGGCGGGCCCGCGGACGGTCGACTAGGGTTAGGGTTTGGGATCTGATGAGGCGGAAGCGGTGGGCATTGGGACGAGGCCGGGTCTATGTAAGAAGGCTCTCTCGGCTTCTTCGTTTCCGTCGTCACGGCATCCTTCTGCCACGCTTCGCCTGAGCTTCTTCTCGTGCGCTCGCTCGGACTCGAAGCCTCGGAGGCGAGGGAACCGTGTACGTGGGCCCGTGCAGGGAGGTAACGTCACACTGGGTTGCGGGTCAGCAATTTTGGTGAGCCCATTGTCAGTGGCCTGTGTGGTGGCAACCGCAGAGCCCGCGCTACCTTCGCCGGCGTGCACGCGCTGCAGGAACGCCGGTGCCCTGGAGATCAGGGACCGGTGACCCACTGTCATTGAGATGTCTATCTACTGGTTTCGTGCGCCGTGTGCAGCTGTGTTGTGTAAACGGAGCCAAGAAGCTGGAGTAGTAGCTCGCAGCTAAGGACGGCAACGGATCGGGTTTGGGGTGGATATGCGCGGGTTTCGGATTCTGTGGGTTCGGGTTTGAAGATGGTTTTTCACCCACGGTTTTCGGGTTCGGGCCCCAAAACCAATCGGGTTCGATTTCGGGTTTGGTTTTCCACCCGTGGATATCCAATGGATATCCGAAATAAATTATTTGGAATTAAAACTCATGTTTTATAATATACTAATAATAATTTATTTACTTATATTATTAAATTTATTTAAAGTTGACTCATGAAAATATTTATTATTTGTTGCCTCTTGTTTATACATGTGAATATGTGTATATATATCCGCGGGTTTCGGGTATCCATTCGGGTTTCGGGTATCCGTTCGGGTTTCGGGTATCCGCGGGTTTGGTTTTGGTGATGGATTTCCACCGAATCGGTTTTCGGGGCGGATTTGGGTTTTGATTTCGGGTTTCGGTTTTGGGTGCACGGAGACTCCACCCGATCCGAACCCGACCCGTTGCCATCCTTACTCGCAGCCGTGTCACTCTGCCATGCGGTCCCACCCAGCCCATGAGATGAGGTGGCCCAGCAGCGGGAGTAGTAGGCCACGTGGTCCATGGCGATGTCTGGTCGCCGCTTACCGGTGACGTGGTGAACCATGGGCCGTTCAGGACGGAGCTACGGAATTAAGGCTGCGTTTAGTTCGTGAAATGAAAATTTTTTGACGTCACATCAATGTTTTGGGATGTTGGAAGGGGTTTTGGATACTAATAAAAAAACTAATTACATAGCTCATCTGGAAACTACGAGATAAATTTATTAAGACTAATTAATCTGTCATTAGCGTATGTTAGTTATTATAGCACTTATGGCTAATCATGGACTAATTAGTCTTAAAACATTTGTCTCGCGATTTCTAACTAAACTGTGCAATTATTTTTTTTGTTTATATTTAATACTCTATGCATATACCACAAGATTCGATGTGATAGTTTGAGGTGAATATTTTTGGTAACTTAAACCTGGGCCATGTTTAGTTCATCCAAAATCCAAACTTTAGCACTATGCAAAAAGAAGATTCCCCGTCACATCAAACTTGCGGTACATGCATGGAGTACTAAATGTTGACGAAATCAAAAACTAATTGCACAGTTTGGTTGTACTTTGTGAGACGAATGTTTTGAGCCTAATTAGTTAACGATTGAACAATTATTATCAAATAAAAATAAAACACTACAGTGTAGCTATAATACTACTGAATTCCGCCGGCGCCGAATCCGACCGGAACTAAACGCGGCCCCGGACTAAATTGGCGGCCGAGATTGGGTCCGGGGAGGGAGGCGGGGGCTACGGCGCCGCGGGATGGAACGCTCGGTTGTCTTGGTCGCTGCTGATCCAGAACCGGAACGATAGACTTCTCCACCCACCCGAGCGATGGGAAAGGATAAGAAGCAATTTCGGCCTTTCGGGCCCCACGTTTTCACACACAAACTCTACTAGACACTGGTACGGTCCTGGATGCAAAGTACTTTTAAGTATCGTAGAAATATTATGATATTATAAAATACTTTAGTTTTTAAAAGTTATTAGATGTTTGGATACAACAAATTTTGTAGTCTTTAGAATCATGGTTTTATCAAAACTGTAGTTTTTTTTAGTTTTAGAAACTTCACTCATAACCTCTTTTTTCGAACCTTGTTTTGTGTCTTTTTTTTTTGTTTATAAAGCCATAGTTTAATAATACTACAGTTTTTAAAAACCACATCATGCAAACAGGCCCTACGTCTGTGCCATCTAATTTGACTGGACAACTATATGTAAGTGAAGCAAGTGCAATTCCTTTTCCCAAAAAAAAAGAAAGCAAGTGCAATTCCGTGCTGTGTAGCCTAGTTTTTGAAAATTAGGCATGAATGCTGTTTCTTCAAATTTAATACTTCGACAGTTATTAGTGATTAAAGATGTACTCCAATTGTGTGGAATTACTATGTGCTTTAGAATATATCATTCTCAAATACTTAAATTTCATTTAGATGTAGTGGACTCTATTGTCTTGTTCGCTTGGCTGATAAGCCATGACTGAAAGTACTATTGGCTGATTTATTATGAGAGAAAAATATTGTTTGTTGACTAAAAAGTATGACTTATAAGCCAAACGAACAGAGCATATATTCACCGTCATTCCATGGCAAAACAGAGTTGACTCCTATATTGGCTGCCCCCATCAATCACTCCATACTTGCAACCAGGAGTGAGTCTGATATTCACAAGCAAGAAGCAAGATTGCAATATATAACAACAAATTTGATGCTTAGAGCAACTCCAATAGAGTTGGTAAAAATAGATGGTTAAACTCATGATTTAGCCAACCTTTAAAATAGAAACCCCAGCCAAAAACAGAAAACTCCAACGGTCTTTCCAATAGGGTAAGGCGAATAGCTAGCGGCACAAACAAGCTATATCTAGCACGCGAGAATTTTGGGATACATAACTTGCTATTTATAGATACAATAGCTGTTAGACTCTCGTTTTTTTTCTAAAATAGTCAAATATAGATTACACAATATATATAGCTCTTCCGTTGGAGTTGCTATTAGATGCAAAGACAGAGAAATAATTAAAAATAATGATGAAAGGAAGGTGCAACATGCAACCCCTCTTTTCTAAAGATTCCGTGCCGCTCCACTTTTCCGCATCTTTTATATTGCTGGTCTTGGTAATGCCACGATGGATGGAAGGCGACGGTGCGTATAACTCAATTATTATTACCTGTTGAAAGCATCTAGGCCTCTAGTTGGGTTTCGGTGATTAATAACAATACGTGATTACTGTGACTAACGTGTGTTTTGCAGAGGCAAATAAGTTAGGTCATGGTAATGGAGATCGATTGGGCTATCATGGTGGCCATGCCCCTACGATGGAAATCGTTTCGGTTTTCAAAGGATGGATGACAAGGTTAAGGATGGACTAGTTCTAAGTGTCGATTGGAGTTAAAGAGACACTTAGATTAGTTTAGGACTTTGTTTTTTCTTTGGCCGTACTATTAAGGGGGGTATGGACGGGTAGCTTTACCTAGGTGAGTCTAGTGAGTTAGGTGTGGTGCACACTTATTAAATCTAGCACTAGGTAGCTCTAACATAGCCCTTAGATCCATTGGAGCAAACTTCATTCACGTATGATCGAGAGTTGGAAGTGAATGGAGGGTCAAATACTGACCGGACGTTGGCTTCGGTGTGACCGAACGCTGGCGCAGAGTCCGATCGATTCATTTGATCAAGGTGAAGTTGTCTGGAAATGACCGGACGCTGAGAGGTGAAGCGACCGGACGCTGAAGGTCAGAGAGGAAAAATCATGGCCGGACGCGTCCGGTCACCATTTGATCACTAGAATTCGGGGTGAACTGACCGGAGCGTTCGGTCACCCTACAAAGGCATATAACGGTTCATTTTTTAGCCATGCTTATAAATACTTCCTCCATTCGTGTGTGGGAGTACTTTTGCTCATTCCAATAGTTGAGAAACATCTTTGTGAGTGCCAAGAAGAGCAAGGTCCTAGTGAGGTGATTGAGATTTGAGAATCCCAAAGAGAGTCCTCATTAGTGAGTTCAACAGTAGTAAAATGTGCATCCACCCTTATCATTAGGCTTGTCATGGTCAAGTGAGAGTTCGTGCTTGTTACTCTTGGTGACCGCCATCATCTAGACGACTTGATGGTGATTGGGAGCTTGGTGATCATCCGGCGGAGCTTGTGGATGACCCAACTCAATTTATAAGCGGTTGTGGGTGATTCACTGCGACAAAGTGTCGAAGAATTAACCCGTAGATAGCACTTAATCCTTGCACAGATCATGGGAGAGCTACACCCTTGCGCGGGTGCTCCAACGAGGACTAGTGTGGAGTGGCGACTCTCCAATACCTCAGCAAAATATCTTCGCGTTCTTCCTTCTCTCTTTACTTTAAGCATTTACTTTGAGTATTTACATTGAGCAATTCAATACTTGTCTTTACATTCATAGAATTGCCATGCTAGAGTAGGATTGGAACTTAGGTTGCAAGACTTTTTGTGTGGTAGAATATTAGAAACACTTTCTAGGCACAAGGGGTTAATTGGGCTAACCGTAGGATTTAATTATTGCAAAGAAATTTAGAATTAGCTCAATTCACCCCCCCCTTTTGGGTATCTTAATCCTTTCAATTGGTATCGGAGCCTCGTGCTTACGTATTTAGGCTTAACCGCCTAGAGAAAGATGTCTCATGGGATGGACCTCCTCCTATCTTTGAGAGGGATGATTTTCTATATTGGAAAATTCGCATGGAGGCGTACTTAGAAGCTCTAGATGTTGGAATACTTAGAGCCGCCTCACAAGGCTTCCCAAAATCTCGGGATGCTATAAAACTACAAGACGATGAGGTGAATTACGAGAAATGGAATGCAAAGGCTCGAAACACCATCTTTAGAGGCCTTTGCAAAGATGTGTTTAACCGGATGAAAAACCACAAAGACGCCCATGCGGTCGGACGTTTGTGCGCTCTATGAGGGAACAAAGAGTGAGCATGAGGAACGCTATCATCTTGTCAAGAAAAAGCTTAACTCTTTTGAGATGCTTCCTAAAGAATGTGCAAATGAGATGTACTTATGTTTGAATGTTCTTGTAGAGGAAGTCAATGGGCTTGGACTCACTCAAATGCTACCATCCGATGTTATAAGAAAGATTTTGAGTGTCCTCCCCATTGACAAATATGGGCATATTGTGACTGTGCTTCATCAAGGTGATCTTTCCACTGCTACACCGATACAAATCTTGGGAAAGATCAATACTCATGAGATGTATATGCACATCACGCCACAAGATGGCTCATCCTCTACCAAGAAGAAAGACAAGGACTTAGTATTCAAAGCTAGCCAAGAGAAGGGCAAAGCAAGACTTGAGTATGAGAGCTCAAGTGATGATGAAGTTGATGATGCAAGTCTTGCTCTCATGGTGAGAAAAACCACCAAGATGCTAAAGAAGCTCAACAAGAGTGACATCAAGTTCGATGGCAAGAAGAAGAAGTTCTTCACTAGCTCTAGAAGGAAGCCAATCTCCGAGATAGATTGCTACAATTATGGAGAACTTGGTCATCTAGCACACCAATGCACCAAGCCCAAGAAAGACAAGTTCAAGAACAAGTACAAGGGTAAGAAAGATGACTCAAGCAATGAAGAAGATGATGAGAAGAAGAAAAACAAGCCATACAAGAAGAGAGATGGCAAGAAGAGAGATGGCAAGAAGGACTTCCATAAGAAGAAGAAGAGTGAAAATGCATACATCATCGGTGATTGGTTCACGGACATTGATTCATCTAGTAGGTCATACGATGATGATAGTGACAACAAGAAAGTGGCCGCCATTGTTATTGCCTCTTCATCATCTTCACCGCCACCACCGCCATCATCCTCTACACAACTATGCCTTATGGCTAAGGGTGAATGCAAGGTATCAAATAATGATGATAGTAGTGGTGATGAACATGCTAGTAATGATGATAGCGATAGTGATGATGATAAATATGAATCACCTTCTTATGATGATCTTGCTAGATTGCTAAAATAATACACTAAGATCATTATAAAGACTAGAGCTAAGAATAAAAAGATAGAAGCTAAGAATGATTCACTTTTAGCAAAATGTGATATGGCAGAAAAGGCTAGTATTGAGCTTAGAGAAGCAAATGATGCTATATCATCCAAACTCAAGGAGCTTAAATCTTCTAAGAAAGAGCTTAAAGATAAACATGATAAACTTGAGAGGATACACAATGAGCTCATCACTAGCCATAACAAGCTAAAAGAAAAATATACAACTCTAAAGATCAATCATGATAATCTTGTTATTGCTCAAGAATTCTTATCCAATGAGCCACATGATGCTACTAACGATGTTGTTAAGATTGAAATAGCTACATCATGTGATGATTTGATCATTAAGAGCATTGAGCAAAGTTCTAGTAGTAAGGGCAAGCAAGTGGTTGAGGCCGATGATTATGATGAGTTTGTTAAGCTCAAGAATGACAATGAAAAGCTCAAGAAAGATCTTGAAGAGATCAAAAGCCACAACACTATTGTGCAAGAAACTCTTGATCATGATAGTGATTTGATCCTTGAGAATGAGAAGCTCAAAGAAGAGAACAAGAAGCTCAAGGAAGAGAAAAACAATGATGCTCTCAAGGAAGAAAACAAGAAGCTCAAATTGGAGAAAGAGCATCTCAAGATTGGATTGAGCAAGTTCACAAGAGGCAAGCATCTACAAAGTGAGCTACTTATGAACACCGTCATGAAGATGGATAGAAGTGGCATTGGGTATTTGGCAAACCAAGAGAAGAAGCCTCAAGCTCAATAACAACACAAGTCAAAGCCAAAGGCAAAGAGATATTTTGAGTGTGGACAAGAAGATCACTTTGCCCATGAGTGCCAAACTCCACTACCACAACCCTTGCCCAAGCATGCTAGACCTTTTGTCTTCAATGCTCACTACATGCTTAGAAAGGATTCTAGTGGGAAAATAAAAGTCATGTTCTTAGGACCTCTCAACAAGAATAGGCCTAAGAAAATTTGGGTTGCAAAGTCACTTGTTGAGAAGGTGAAGGGCCCTCAACAAGTTTGGGTTCCTAAAGCTTGATCTCTTGTGTGTAGGTGAACTACAAGACCGGTGGAAGTCATTGAGTTATTGATAGTGGTTGCACACAATATATGATCGGTGATCCTCGTATGTTCACCTCACTAGATGAAGAATTAGATGGACAAGAAAGAATCATATTTGGAGATAATTCAAAGGGCAAGGTTAAAGGATTGGGCAAAGTGGCAATATCAAATGATCATTCTATCTCAAATGTGCTATATGTTGCTTCATTGAGTTTCAACTTGCAATCCGTTGGACAATTGTATGATCTTGGCTTCTAATGCTTGTTCACAGAGAAAGAAGTTGTTGTATCTAAGAAGGATGATGATAAAGTGATATTCAAAGGATTTAGATACAACAACCTATATTTAGTGGATTTCACCTTCGAAGATGCTAACTTGAAGACATGTCTATTCACCAAAACAACACTTGGGTGGCTATGGCATAGAAGACTTGCTCATGTTGGGATGAGCTCACTCAAGAAGCTAATGAAGAATGATTTGGTGAGAGGGTTAAAGGATGTGAAGTTTGAGAAGGACAAGCTTTGTAGTGCATGTCAAGCCAGCAAGCAAGTTGTAAATACTCATCCAACCAAAACTTTCATATCAACCACAAGAGTGCTAGAACTCCTTCGCATGGATTTATTTGGACCAACAACATACAAGAGTTTGGGAGGAAATCTTTATTATCTTGTGATTGTTGATGACTATTCAATATACACATGGGTATTCTTCCTTCATGACAAATCTGAAGTTGCATCTTGCTTCAAGAAGTTTGCCAAGAGAGCACAAAATGAATTTAAAGTGAAGCTCAAGAAGATTAGAAGTGACAATGGGAAAGAACTTGACAACATAAACATAGAAGCCTATTGTGATGAAGTTGGGATCAAGCATGAGGTCTCCGCAATAAATACTCCTCAACAAAATGGTGTAGTTGAGAGAAAGAATCGGACATTGATCACTCTTGTAAGAACAATGCTAGATAAGTACAACACCCCCGAAGCTCTATGGCCGGAAGCTATCAACACCGCATGTTATGCATCCAACCGCCTATTCCTTCAAAAGTTCCTTAGCAAGACACCTTATGAGTTGCTCAATAGGAAGAAGCTAGACGTCTCCTTCTTTAGGGTGTTTGTTGCAAATGCTACATCTACAAGAAGCAGCAGCACCTAGGGAAGTTTCAAAGACGTTGTGATATTGGTTTTCTTATTGGTTACTCATCAAAGTCCAAAGCATATAGAGTATTTTATCATGCCACCGGCTTGGTTGAAGAAACATATAATGTGGAATTTGATGAATCTAATAGCTCCCAAGGAGCACATGAGAATCTTGATGATGTAGGTGATGAATCATTGAGGGAGGCTATGAAGAACATTCCGGTTGGAGACATCAAGCCTAAAAATGATGAAGATAATGTACAAGTGATTGATCCACCTTCTTCATCAAGTGTGCCACAAGATGGTGATAAAGATGGGAGAGTAGAAAATAAAGATACTCATGTCTCCCATGATCAAATGATGGTACAAGCACAAGATGTTGATGCTCCACAACCTCCTCCTCAAGTGGTCAATAGAAGAAATACACCTCTACTACAAGATCATCCACAAGATCTCATCATAGGGAGTCCATCAAAGGGTGTAACGACTCGCTCACAAAAACTTGCTTTATTTATTGCTCATCACTCTTTTATCTCTTGCTATGAGCCTACTAAGATAGAAGAAGTCCTTCAAGATCCGGGTTGGATAAATGCCATACATGAAGAGTTGAACAACTTCACCCGCAATGAAGTGTGGACTCTTGAAGACCGACCAAAAGGCGCAAGAGTTATTGGAACAAAGTGAGTGTTCTGCAACAAGCAAGATGATCAAGACGTAGTTGTCAGGAACAAGGCAAGACTAGTTGCAAAGGGGTTCTCTCAAGTTGAAGGTTTGGATTTTAGAGAGACCTTGCACCGATTGCAAGACTAGAAGCCATCCGTATCCTCCTTGTATATGCATCACATCATGAAATGAAATTATATCAAATGGATATGAAAAGTGCATTTTTAAATGGCTTTATTAATGAACTAGTCTATGTTGATCAACCTCCCGGGTTTGAAGACCCTAGATATCCTAATCATGTTTATAGTTTGTCCAAGGCATTATATGGGCTTAAGCAAGCCCCAAGAGTTTAGTATGAGTGCCTTCAGGACTTCCTCATTGAGAAGGGCTTCACTATTGGGAAGGTCGATACCATACTATTCACCAAGAAGCTTGATGGGCACATCTTCATTTGTCAAGTGTATGTTGATGATATCATCTTTGGATCATCAAATGAAGATTCTTGCAAAGAGTTTGGTGAATTGATGTCAAAGGAGTTCAAGATGTCAATGATTGGAGAGCTTACATTCTTTCTTGGTTTTCAAGTCAAGCAAATGAGAGAAGGGATTTTCATCTCTCAAGAGAAATATACAAATGATCTTCTCAAGAGATTCAAGATGAATGAATGTAAGCCAATCAAGACACCAATGCCAACTAATGGACATCTCGACCTAGATGAGGGAGGTAATACGATTGGTCAAACTCTCTACCGCTCTATAATTGGTAGCTTGTTATATTTAACCGTATCTAGGCCCAACATCATGTTTAGTGTATGTATGTATGCTAGATTTCAAGCTAATCCTAAGGAAACTCATTTAATTGCCGTTAAAAGAATCCTTAGGTATCTTAAGCACACACCAAGCATTGGCCTTTGGTATCCCAAAGGAGCTATATTTGAATTAGTTGGCTATTCTGATTTGGATTATGCTAGTTACAAAGTTGATAGAAAAAGCACATCCGGAGGGTACCATTTGTTTGGTAGATCACTTGTGTCTTGGTCCTCCAAGAAACAAAATAGTGTGGCCTTGTCCACCGCCGAAGCGGAATACATTACCGTGGGTGCTTGTTGTGTACAAATTCTTTACATGAAACAAACTTTGCTAGACTATGGTGTAGTTCTAGAAAAAGTACCTCTTTTGTGCGACAATGAAAGTGCAGTAAAACTTGTAAATAATCCAGTTCAGCACTCTCGCACCAAGCACATAGATATCCGTCATCACTTTCTTAGAGATCATGTTGCAAAGAATGATATTTCATTAGAAGGTGTAAGGACTGAGGATCAATTGGTGGATATCTTCACTAAACCGCTAGATGAGGCAACTTTTTGTCATTTGCGGAATGAGCTCAATGTTCTTGATTTTAGTAACTTCACTAAAAAATGAGCTTGTGTTGTCCCTTGCATTGCATTGTAATATACAACATGTTTACTCTTTATGGTAATGCATATAGGGCTTGTCTAATATGGTTAAGATAACCGCCAAAAAACATGTGAAGAAGCTTAACCTTGGATCAAACTTGACAAGCAACTAGATTTACTTTCAAGTATTGCATTGCATATGCATGAATGTTGCTTTGTCGTTTATCTTCAATTGCCCTCTTATTGCCTATTTTCTTAAAAAGAATTATAGCCTAAAGCAAAATATTTTGAAAATTTTGAGGGTTGAGAGGGGTCACTCACATCAGTCCCAATTGATGTTTATTTGGATCTTATTGGAGTTGGGACTTGATTGGAAACAGACAGCATAAGGGACTTTGAAGATTTGCTAGAAAAAGAGTGACTGGACACTACACCGAACTTTGAAGTCCAGCGTTCGGTTAGTTCACAGGAGGTGAACTGCTGCTGAGAAGGAGTGACCGAACGCTAAAACAGTATTTTCCCAGCGTCCGGTCTGATGGTGATCCAGCGTCTGGTCGATCGAAGACAATGAAGGCAGCTTGCACTAGATTCTGACTGCGTCCGGTCGATGTTCACCGAACGTGTCCGGCCGCGATTCTAGGGATTTTGGACCTCTCTATAATCGACCGAACACTGGGTGGCAGCATCTAGTCGCTGCCACCGGAGCGTCTGGTCAGTAGAAAATGTGCGGGATTCCAACTCTTTTCTCCGTTTCCTTTTCTACCTCGTGGGGGCCACTATAAATCGCCACACGCATGTTTGACCTATCCCTATTCCACATCCTACCACTGCCGAGCTCTGCCTCCACCGCCCTACCCACGTCGTCCGTTCTCGAGCCTCCACGCCGTGCCAAAGCTCGCCCATGCCCTAACCCTAGCGCCACTGAGCTCGCCTCCGTCGCCGCACAGCCATGTCTCATTGCTGGCCGGAATGCCACGCCCGCGCCATCCGTGCCGCGCCTTCGCAGCTCGCCCGCACCACTCCTGTGTGCCACCACGCCATGCCCTGCCTACACCGCCGTACCTGTGCCACCTGAGCTGAGCTGTCGCGCTGCCATGCTCGCCCTGCTCCCACGCCAGCGTCGCCTCCCTACGTCAGCACCACCGTGCGCCATAGTTTCGCTTGTTGCTAGCACATCAGCACTGTCGTGGCCCTGCTCTGTTACAACGCCACAAACCCTAGCCGTCGATTCACTGCGCTTCATCGGAACCCTAACCCTAAAATTCTTGGTGGTTCCCCATGTGTCGTTTCCCTGCTTTTCGGATCACCGGTTCGTCAGGTAGCAAGCCCTCGATTCTAATTTTGCACCTAATTGCTTGCTTTCTTAGGATTTCACATCTTTAGATATATTGTAATTATTTATAAATCTGATCTATTCTAACGTGTAGCGAGTCGGTGCCATTGAGGTCCTATTTATAGTTGTCAGTCAACTCGAGGCGAAGCTCGCGAGTATGGATCGAGGCCAAGCCTCAGAAGTGACAGTTGGCAGTTGATTCTTGTCAGGGCAGTTGTTCCTTTTAGCTTCATCAGATGACTCGTGTCAAGAATGTCGAAGGAGGTCCCAGTGATGAGGATCTAAGACCTCCGCCTCGCTTGCCTGTAGATCCAAAAGGCAAGGCAACGAAGAAGCTTGCAACAAAGAAGCGGAAGTATCCAGATGTAGATATAGCTAGAGTAGTCGCTGTTGCAGCAGTAGCAGAGCATGTAGAGGCAGGAGATGCTAGGAGTGGAGTCCAGATCATAGATTAGCTCTCTCCATCTACGAGGGCTGCACTAGAGCAGGTTGAGCACCGTCATGGTGGTCTAGCTAGGACTATCATGGTTGTGGGACGGTGAGTTGTCTTGGATGAGAGTCAGCCTCAGGGGGAGTCACAGCAGGAGCTACAACCAGTAGAGCAGACTCAGGAAGGAGAGCAGGCCAAGGAGACAGAGTAGGCACCTCAGCCATAGCTTCGCCACTCTAGTCATACCCATGCTCTAGTCACTCCAAGGTCAGAGACACAGTAGAGGGGTTCATGTCCATAGCCTAGACCACAGGGTCCGCCTCCAGTGACCCACTTGGATTTGAGGGCCACCACGGCCAATGTGGTAGAACCTCCTAAATTATAGGGCCCACATGCACCTATCATTGTCTAATGACCTCTGGTGACTATGCATATGTTCCCGGTAACTTAAGAAGCCTGTCGGGTGTCCTCGGGAAACCTGAATCATCCATGATTTTTTCGAGCAGGATCCATTACAGAGTCATTGTAGTATTACAATAGTTTATTCAATAATTTACATCAGAGTAAAATAGCGGAAGTCTTACAATAACTTAGTTACAAAACAACTGTTTCAAATCTTACAAACCAAGTATGATTATTATTACAAACTATAGTAGTGGAGTAGCATTAGTAACATAAAACAAAACACACAATTAAAGTGCCCTGCCCAAGGGCCACACATTTACTTGTCATCTTTGATTTGAAAAAACATCATGCAGCACGGTCCAAAGCAGACCTGCTCATGAGGTTCACCTGCAACAAGGGTTAAAGAACCCTGAGTACAAAAGTACACAACAAGACTTAACCGACATAAAAACGGAGAAGAGTCAGGAATGCAGGCTCGAGGATTCAAGGTAAGGCTTTAGCAAGAATCAAAGTTCTTTTGCATAAAAGCTCTCTAACAAGATTCTTTCTTTCAACATTTAAATCTTCATAAAGATCATATATAAAGCTGACATGATCCATATTGAGATCATAAACTTCATATCAAACTCTTTCTCAAATCTAACTCAAGTTCCATTTGTTAACTACGATGATGAATAGTGAGTTAAGTCTCCATAATCGAGGAGCAACGACGATTTGAACCGATTATAACTCAGCTAGGGATTCTCAACCACACGACATATGTTGGTCCCTGACCTACATATATCAACCTACCCTTAGATCCTCTAAAACAAGAATGGGTCCACGCCACCCGAGAGCACAATACTCCACCAATCTAGCCCATTGCCACATGGGTACATGCTACGCTCATCATCTCTCCACTCCCTATGCACGAGTAGCCATTCTCGTAATAGAATAGCCGAGTTAAGGCTTACCGAAGTATGTGGCCAGTACTACAAAGTCTCATCTCATGCAATTCAATAACAGATGGTTCTTAATCGACACAGGTGGAAAGAACCCGCTCACAAGACATCCATGTCTTGTGGCTCTCATACACCGAGTCCGCCTGATCTAGATTTATTGCTCCACATGATTATATCTCATGATAACATAAATAACCAATCGTATCCAAAAATCCATTTATATCTCGCAGGTGACAGGTAATCACCCGACTTTTATTGGTCTAAGCATGGCTAAGCATAATTAGGCATTCTTGAATTGAAGCTGGTAACAAGGTTGATATGGAAAAAACAAGGTTGATAATGCACCAATTAGGTTTCCACTCAATTCCTAATCACTTAATGCAACATTTAATAATAAAAGTGATATAAATTTGTAAAACACAAGGTATGTTTAAATGCATCTGGGGCTTGCCTTGAATGTCAGAATAGTCAGGTTCTGGTGATGTTCCACAGATGTCAAACCCAACCTCAACAGGTGGGTTGACTTCCTCAACAACTTGGTTGACTACCAAGTTCTCACTTTCGTTCACTACACGTAGTAACAATGCCATGTTTAATATGATGCGAGATATAAAACATAATGCTTGATGATGGATGCAAAAGTTAATAACTTGAGTACAACTTTCCTTCATGGTATAGTTACAAACTAACAATTAACTAAACCTTCTCTAGGGTTTACTTAGATTAACACTAATGATCTTAGTGGGGTTATACTAATTAACATTTTTTAACCACAACTTGATCATAAACTCAAACACTTACTTAAAGTACCAAGGATCATTTTATGCTAATTACCCAAGGTCATCACTCAATCCCAAATTCAAACAAAACCTAAGTCATTAAGGTTTACTATTTGTTTTAATTAATTAATTAATTAATTAATTAATTAATTCAAAATTATGAAATAAATCAACTTTTTCCAAATGAGCTCCAAATTTTTGTGAAGGCTCATCACATGATAACTGAGTGGAAAAATAATTTTCATAATTTTTGGATAATTATGTAAGCCTAGAAAAATCATGGAATCCCATTTATTAATTAATTTGAGCAATTTTTATCACATTCAAAATTTACTAAAAAGTAACATTTAATATTTTTTCTTAATAGTTCACATCTCAGAGAGGTCACACAAAAATTTTCATAGTTTTTGGAGCTCTATTTATTTCTACACAAAATAAACAAATCACAATACTATTTAACCATTTTAGCAAAATAGAAAAAATCATTTTCACTTAAACAGCTACTTATAGGGTGACCCTACCGGTCAGCCCGCACTGACCATAGCGGCGAGGCCATCAAACCGGTGATTACTCACCGGCGGTGAGGTCTCCGGTGGTATGGATTGAACCAACATGACCTCCCCAGCGATGCCCTTCGACTAATAGCACTGGTTGAACATCTAGACTACTGCAGAGACCTCGCCGGCGACGATGGTGGCACAACGGTGTCCTACCAAGATAGCAATGGTGATCTATGACTTCGCTGGCAATACTAAGGTCTTTGGCGTACTCAGCACCTCCTAACAGACTTAACTGAGCACTTAATTGAACCAACAACACTCCACAACACTAGCAGCGACGCGCGCAGCGACACGGCGGAGCAAAACTCACTGGCATCCCGTGGTCCCATGGGTACGGCATGGTAGAGGTAAAATAGATCACACAGGCATGATCAGTGGCTCACCCCAAAGCTAATGCGCGTGAGAACGATGGTTAAGGTGAGGCGGAGCTAAGTCGTCGGCGTTGGAGACGATAGTGGCGGCGTGAACTCACGATGAAGCTCCGTTCTAAGGAAAGCAATTGACCAAATGATCAACGATCAAGCTCATGAACATCACGAGAGAATAAAGATCAAGAAATAGCAAAAGATGAAGCAAGAAGCCCACCCGAACTACCTGTCCAAGGTGGAATGGATCTCGACGGATCCTCACCGGAGTTGGAGAAGATGAGGTTACACCGGGCAAACCAGAGGGATAGATGCTGCGCAAGTGGGTGATATGGAGGCGCTAGGTGATGGCGATCATGGTGACGTGCTCGGCTGAGGCTAGGAGGGCTCTATGACTCTAGCGCGAGCTCGTCAGAGCTAGGCGGCACTGACGGGAAACAGAGGGAATGAGAGAGCGACAGGAGGGCACTCCCAGACATATCAAGCGAGCGGAGAGCGGCGGGAGAGGTGCGCTTGACACGTAATGGCAACATGGACACGTTGAAGCAGGAGGTGTCACTCGTGGGTGCGCTGGAAGCCAGTGGAAGCAAGCCGGCGGTGAGAGCCTGCCTGCTTGCACTGTTCAAGATATTTATCGAATTGTCACTCGCTTCATTTTTCAAATTACTTTCAAATTTGTATGGTAACTCAAAAATCTCCAAAAATAAAAGTTGCTCCAAATTCAAAGTTCAACAACTTTGCTTTAATAACCATACTCAAATTCTGTCTACATTTAACAATGCAAGTTTAAAATCAAAAGGGGACACTTTAAGAATTTATCCCCTTTCAAATTACTTCAAATTTTATATAACAACTTTGAAAACTCTAAAAAACAACTTTGTACACATTGACAAGCTCTACATTTTTTCTTTTAGGCTCAACCCCAAATTGTGCTTAGATTTAGAATTAGGTTTTCCAAGGTAGTTTTAAATGCTGGAAATTAGGGTTTTGGAATTCCAATTTAATACTAAGGTTTTGAACTTGATTCATCTCATACAAGTCAACACATATAATCATAAAAGTAAACTTGTTTTAGTGAATGCATATCAAAGTTTTCACTAACACAAGAATGATGTGCAATGCATATGATGACATGGCATATTTTAGAGTTTAAAACACTAGAGGTGTTATAGCCAAGCAGGTTCAACAACTCAGATTTGTGGACTTTGAGCAGTGGTTTCCACCGAGGCAAGATGAGCGTGCTTCAATGGATTTCTACACACCTCTGTAGGAAGATTTTTATAATGCATATCTTAACAGTAGGGCAGTATTCAGATCTCAGAGGATGTGCAACATTGAGACCATTGTAGAAGAGCTTACATACCAAGGCTGATAGATTTACTTGGACGGATAGGCTTATATGTTCTATCTTGGGTCCGTTAGTTCTATACTACCCTCTGAATTGACCTGCAACATAGATTTATACACTTTGCATTCAGTGGTAGAGATTATAGGCTAACAAGCACTAGGGTCAGAGAGATACTCAAGCTTTTGGAGCAGCCCGTCTAGCTACATGAGGTTTGCTATGGACAGACAGCGCCCCCAGACGCCCTCATGGCGGTATGGTGCCCCCTACCAATCTAGTCCACCATTGCTTCATAGAGCCATTCGACGAGGGGTCTAGCATGACACCCAGTGATCTCACTCCCACTGCTAGAGTGCTTGATGCCATTATTAGGAGGACACTGCTTCCAAGGATGGGGTATCGTGAGGGCTTGACTCGCATACAATTATGGTTACTAAACTCTCTGATGTAGCAGATAGTGTTTGATATTTGGGATCTCCTTCTATCAGAGATGGAGGATACTATTGCAGAGGGGTTCAGAGGTCACAGGCAGCTACCATATGGTCACTGGATTACATTCTTGATCCACATGGCAGTTACTGTGAGGCCACTAGAGATGCTGGTAGAGTATAGTGGTGCTACTATAGAGTTCACTACATACAACATGACTCAGATAATCTGACATAGTGCAGTGAGGACACCTAGCCAGCCGAGCCAATGTTCAAAGGTGCCAGAGACTGCAACTTAGCAGGATGAGACTATTAGGGGCATAGCAGCTATAGAGGAGGAGCAGCTTGATGCTTAGCAGGAGGGGATGGTCAAGAGCGACCCTAGTGATAGCTCAAATGAGGACTACTGGGACATTCCTTAGATGCCTCCTCGATGACATGACCATGAGGTCGATAGCTCTAGTTTAGCTCTACCTACACCGCAGACAGACTCCACTCTACTTGCCATACTTGAGCGGATGAGGTAGGATCAGGCTCGCTAGGCTCAAGAGACTGCCGCTACTTTTGCATAGTTTCAGACTCAGTAGGATGAGTTTTAGCGGCAGGAGCAGGCCATACAGCAGCAGTAGGTGGCCATGCATCAGCAGCAGCTCCTCATGCAGTAGCAGCTACTTCGGTTTATGCAGCATGTTGTGATAGCTATTGGGGTTCCACCACCACAGCCTTCACCCCAGCTTGGTCAGCCTGCCACCACTTCTATGACTCTAGCTTTATAGCCTAGTGGGCTTCAGAGTCAGGGACAACCACCAGCATAGTTTGCTTCACCTATAGAGCTGGTGTCCTAGTGGTTTGTCTTGTTAGTGTTAGCCTTGCAGTTCACACCTCTTCAGACAGGCTTCACACCGGCTTAGACTTTCTCGCTGCTAGTGCCAGATACCTCAGTCTCTAGGAGTCTTGGAGCGACTTTCAGTGAGTTGATAGGGAAGCCTACTCCGCCATATTTGCATGTCCCAGGTCCTTCTATAGTTGCACCTATTACTAGGACTATAGAGACGCTCCCTTCCTCAGTGGCATCATTAGAGCCAGCTGCTCCAGTCATACTTGGATAGTCTATAGCAGCTCTAGTTGTTGATCCGACCCAGACCGCTTCAGCGTCGCTTCTAGCTATAGAGGGTCAGACTGCTCAGAGCTTTATTTTAGATGATGATGGCACTCAGTTCTAGCTTGTTCCTCATACCTCAGTGCCCGACTCATCTGCTGCAACCCCGTCGACCGACCCTTAGGTTTTGGTGTTTGACGCCAAAGGGGGAGAGGGATTGAGTATGTTAGTCTTAGGGGGAGCGACATATCTAGGGGGACCTTAGTTTATCCATTAGATTATCTATTACATTTGGAGTTTTATGTGTGATACACTATTATGCATTTGTGTGTTTACTTTTATGCATCAAACTATATCTATATGATAGTGATATCTACGTGATCATGATATATGACATGTGTGCTCTCTACTTTGAATTATTTATATGTCATATCACTTATGCTATGCTTATTTACTTTGCTTCCGTGTTTTATTCCAATGCAAATGAGCTTTATTACTTGTACTCATGCTTATTTCATATCTTTTGAGTACATTATGTTGGCTTGGGTCATATAAGCTTGCCTAACTCTTCTGTTCTTATTGTCAAAAGCTTATATGAACCAAGCATGTTAAAAACCTCAACTCTTTCACATACTCGAGGTGGTATTGTCATCAATCACCAAAAAGGGGGAGATTGAAAGCATCTAGGCCCCTAGTTGGGTTTTGGTGATTAATGACAATACGTAATTACTATGACTAACGTATGTTTTGCAGAGGCAAATAAGTTAGGTCATGGTATTGGAGATTGATTGGGCTATCATGGTGGTCATGCCCCTATGATGGAAATTGTTTTGGTTTTCAAAGGATGGATGACAAGGTTAAGAATGGACTAGTTCTAAGTGTCGATTGGGGTTGAAGAGACACTTAGAGTAGTTTAGGACTTTGTTTTTCCTGTGGCCATACTATTAAGGGGGGTACGGACAGGTAGCTTGACCTAGGTGAGTCTAGTGAGTTAGGTGTGGTGCACACTTGCTAAATCTAGCACTAGGTAGCTCCAAAATAGCCTTTAAATCCATTGGACCAAACTTCATTCACATATAATAGAGAGTTGGAAGTGAATGGAGGGTCAAATACTGACCGGACGTTAGCTTCAGTGTGACTGGACGCTGGCGCAGAGTCCGGTCAGTTCATTTGATCAAGGTGAAGTCATCTGGAAGTGACCGGACACTGAGAGGTGAAGCGACCGGATGCTGAGGGCCAGTGTCCAGTCGACTCCAGTAAGGTTCCAAAGAGGGAAAATTATGACCGGACGCGTCCGATCACCATTTGATCACTAGAATTCAGGATGAACTGACCGGAGCGTCCGATCACCCGGTAGAGGCTGTTTTTTAGCCATGCTTATAAATACTTCCTCCATTCGTGTGTGGGGGTACTTTTGCTCATTCCAACAACTAAGAAACATCTTTGTGAGTGTCAAGAAGAGCAAGGTCCTAGTGAGGTGATTGAGATTTGAGAATCCCAAAGAGAGTCCTCATTAGTGAGATTAAGAGTAGCAAAGTGTGCATCCACCCTTCTCATTAGGCTTGTTGTGGTCAAGTGAGAGTTCATGCTTGTTACTCTTGGTGATCGCCATCACCTAGACGGCTTAGTGGTGATTGGGAGCTTGATGATCATCTGGCAGAGCTTGTGGATGACCCAACTCAAGCTGTGAGTGGTTGTGGGTGATTCACCGCGATGGAGTGTCGAAGAATCAACCTGTATAGAACACTTGATCCTTGCGCGGATCAAGGGGGAGCTACACCCTTGCGCAGGTGCTCCAACGAAGACTAGTGGGGAGTGACAACTCTCCGATACCTCGGCAAAACATCGCCGCGTTCCTCCTTCTCTCTTTACTTTGAGCATTTACTTTGAACATTTACTTTGAGAATATACATTGAGTAATTCAATACTTATCTTTACATTCATAGAATTGCCATGCTAGAGTAGGATTGGAACTTAGGTTGAAAGACTTTTTGTGCGGTAGAATATTAGAAATACTTTCTAGGCACAAGGGGTTAATTAGGCTAACCGTAGGATTTAATTATTGCAAAGAAATTTAGAATTAGCCCAATTCATCCTCCTCTTGGGCATCTTGATCCTTTCACCTGTCTCTATCTCAAATTAACAAATCGACATTGTCTTTATAAGCTGAGATCACTCAGCCTTTTATAGAAAAACTCTAGTTTCTAAGGGCCCCTGGCCAGATTATCCGAATTAGCAACCCATAAGCAGACAAAGGAGTGCAAAAAATTGTGCCTGAAACTATAAATAAGCTGCAAATTAAATGGGCCTAAATAGGGCTTCAATAATTAAAAATAAGACCTAACCTAGGAGAGACCAAATCTGTTTTTTAATATAATAATTAATTAAGAATAAAATAGGTTTAAATGAGCGCTAGTTGTAAGACCAAACCTAAGCAGAACTAGGCAGTTAATTAAAAAAAGAAAAATAAGCACCCAAATCCGAGTCTAAGAGGACTTGACTCAAATAAGTCGTTAGGATATGCGTCTACATCTCCCACCCACCCCAACCTATTAAGCTAAGTTCACTTCCAATAATACGAAAACAATCCTCTGACTTTCTTGCCCCATGCCCTGAACGTGAAATTTGCATATCCAGCATGAGACCGCATGAGTTCTCAAATCAAGGTTTCTACTTTTTTTCGTCTGCTCCTACAGTGACCTAAAATCTTTTTTTAACCGAAATAACAGACCCACTTGTCATTCTCTGTTCTCATCCTCAATCTCATTGACAGAGCTACTCTCTGTTCCCATCCTCAATCCATAGGGATGCCGAGCTCCCTCGCCGAAGCCACCCTACTGATCCCTTTACCTTCAAGTTCTGTTGAGTGGCCCTTCCTAGATGAGTGGTGCGGAAGTGCAGCAGGCGCAGATGGAAAAGCAAAGCAAGAGAGGAACCGTCATCCCTGTAGGATGGGGGCCTAAAAGTGAGCCCCCAAGAATGAAGAATGAAGGCTAAAGGGATGATTTAGGTACCCACCTAAATTAGAGGGTCGCAATAGACCCTACTCGCACATTTTTTTGGCCTAGGGGGCAATCCAACTGGTACCGATTGGATTCAGCATGAATGCGATACAGCAAGAAAGGAAAAACCCTGAGGGCATGTACAACGGGCGTGCTGGCCATCGTCTCCGAGTGGTAATTTTGCAAAATCCCCCACCAGTTCGCTAGACAGAGAATGAAGCCATCGCATCATGAGACGACAATGAGGGCTCATGCTCCTAGGCGGACTCGATGGTAGGATTCACATTGTATGGAGCCGTTGCCTTGAGTCGACGCCGTGTGGATCCAGCTACAGCCACAAGGTGAAAGAATCACACCAAAAATCGAAGCCGTCTTCTTCTTCCCTTCATCCTCATCGGCGCACACATGGAGGGCCAATAGTGAGCAGGCGGCACCAGCACCGGGGCAGTCGTGGGGCGAGCAAGGCACCGGCACCAAGACAGGGCGGTGAAAGCATCTAGGCCCCTTGCTGGGTTTTGGTGATTAATGACAATACAAGATTACTATGACTAACATATGTTTTGTAGAGGCAATTAAGTTAGGTCATGGTAATGGAGATCAATTGGGCAATCAAGGTGGTCATGCCCCTACGATGGAAATCATTTTGGTTTTCAAAGGATGGATGATAAGGTTAAGGATGACTAGTTCTAAGTATCAATTAGAGTTGGAGAGACACTTAGAGTAGTTTAGGACTTTGTTTTTCCTTTGGTCGTACTATTAAGGGGGTATGGAAGGGTAACTTGACCTAGATGAGTCTAGTGAGTTAGGTGTGGTGCACACTTGTCAAAACTAGCACTAGGTAGCTCCACAATAGCCCTATGATCCTATGGAGAAAACTTCATTCACATATGATCGAGAGTTGGAAGTGAATGGAGGGTCAAATGCTGACCGAACGCTGGCTCCGGTCAGATCGGATGCTGGCTGCAGGATCCGGTCAGGTCATTTGATCAAGGAGATTGCGTCTGGCATGACTAGACGCTGAGTGGTCGAGTGACCAGATGCTGAGGGCCAGCATCTGGTCAACTCCAGTAAGGTTCCAAAAGAGAAAATCTACGATCGAATGCGTCTAGTCAGTACTGATTGAACCCTGGGGGTTCAGCATCTGGTCGAGTACAGTAAGGTTCTAGTGAGGGTTAAATGTGACTGTACGCGTCCGGTCAGTGATGATCGGACACTACGTGCGTCCGATCAACACTTAAACACTGGTGTGTGGGTTGAACTGACCGGAGCGTCTGGTCAACATGACTAGAGCATCCGGTCACCCTGCAGAGGCACATAACGGTTTGTTTTTTAGCCCACATTATAAATAGAAGCTCCACTCATGTGTGGAGTCACTTTTGCTCATTCCAACAGCTAGGAAACATGTTTGTGAGTGCCAAGAAGAGCAAGGTCCTAGTGAGGTGATTGAGATTTGAGAATCCAAGAGAGTAGCCTCATCTAGTGAATCAAGAGTAGCAAAGTGTGCATCCATCATTCTCATTAGGCTTCGCGTGATCAAGTGAGAGTTCATGCTTGTTACTCTTGATGATCGCCATCACCTAGACGACTTGGTGGTGATTGGGAGCTTGGTGATCACCCGGCGGAGCTTGTGGGTGACCCAACTCAAGTTGTGAGCGGTTGTGGGTGATTCACCGTGATGGAGTGTTAAAGAATCAACCTGTAGAGAGCACTTGATCCTTGCGCGGATCAAGAGGGAGCTACACCCTTGCATAGGTACTCCAACGAGGACTAGTGGGGAGTGGCGACTCTCCGATACCTCGGCAAAACATCGCCGCGTTCCTCTCTCTCTATTTACTTTGAGCATTTACTTTGAGCAATTCAATACTTATTTTTACATTTATAGAATTGCCATGCTAGAGTAAGTTTGGAACATAGGTTGTAAGTCCTTTGTGCGTTAGATTAATAGAAACACTTTTCTAGGCACAAGGGGTTAATTGGGCTAACCGTAGGAGTTAATTATTGCAAGAAAATTTAGAATTAGCCCAATTCACCCCCTCTCTTAGACATCTTGATCCTTTCAATTGGTATCAGAGCCTCGTGCTCACATTTTTAAGCTTAATCGCTTAGAGCAAGATGTCTCATGGGGATGGACCTCCTCCTATCTTTGAGGGAGATAACTTTCCATATTGGAAAATCCGCATGGAGGCGTACTTAGAAGCTCTAGACGTTGGTATACTTAGAGCCGCCTCACAAGGCTTCCCAAAACCCAGGGATGCTACACACTTACAAGGCAATGAGGTTAATTATGAAAAGTGGAATGCAAAGGCTCGAAACACCATCTTTAGAGGTCTTTGCAAAGATGTGTTCAACCATGTAAGGAACCACAAAGATGCCCATGCACTATGGTCAGACGTTTGTGCGCTCCATGATGGAACCAAGAGTGAGCGTGAGGAACACTATCATCTTGTGATTAAAAAGCTAAATTCATTTGAGATGCTTCCCAAAGAATGTGCTAATGAGATGTATTCACATTTGAATGTTCTTGTAGAGGAAGTCAATGGGCTTGGACTTACTCAAATGTCACCATCCGATGTTGTGAGAAAGATCTTGAGTATCCTCCCCATTGACAAATATGGGCATATTGTGACCATGCTACACCAAGGTGATCTTTCCACCGCTACACCGACACAAATCTTGGGAAAGATCAATGCTCATGAGATGTACATGCACGTCACACCACAAGATGGCTCATCCTCTATCAAGAAGAAAGAGAAGGACATAGCATTCAAAGCTAGCCAAGATAAGGGCAAAACAAGACTTGAGTATGAGAGCTCAAGTGATGAAGAAGATGAAGATGAAGATCTTGCTCTCATGGTGAAGAAAGCTGCCAAAATGCTAAAGAAGCTAAACAAGAGTGGCATCAAGTTCGATGGCAAGAAGAAGAAGTTCTTCACAAGCTCTAGAAGAAAGCCAATCTCTAAAATGGATTGCTTTAATTGTGGTGAACTTGGTCATCTAGCACATCAATGCACCAAGCCCAAGAAAGACAAGTTCAAGAACGAGAACAAGGGCAAGAAAGATGACTCAAGTAATGAAGATGAAGATGAGAAGAAGAAGAACAAGCCATACAAGAAGAGAGATGGCAAAAAGAGGAACTTCCACAAGAATAAGAAGAGTGGAAAGGCCTACATCATCGGTGATTGGCTCACGGACATTGATTCATCTAGTGGATCATCCGATGATGATAGTGGAAATGGAAAGGTGACCGCCGTTGCTATTGATCTTTCATCTTCACCGCCACCATTGCCATCATCCTCTACACACCTATGCCTTATGGCCAAGGGTGAACGCAAGGTAACTAATAATGATGATAGTAGTGATGATGAGCAAGCTAGTGATGATGATAGCGATAGTGATGATGATGATTCACCTTCATATGATGATCTTGTCAAAATACTAAGACAATACACTAAGATCATTAGAAAGAGTAGAGCTAAAAATGAAAAGCTTGATGCTAAAAATGATTCACTCTTAGTAAAATGCGATACATTGGAAAAGGCTAATGTTGAGCTTAAAGAGACAAATGATGCTATATCATCCAAACTCAAGGAGCTCAAATCTTCTAAGAAAGAGCTTAAAGATAAACATGATAAACTTGAGTGGGTGCACAATGAGCTCATCACTAGCCACAACAAGCTAAAAGATGAACATACAACTCTAAAGATCAATTATGATACTCTTGTTATTGCTCAAGAATTTTTACCAAATGAGCCACATGATGCTACTAACCATGTTGTCAAGATTGATATAGCTACATCATGTGATGATTTGATTATGAGAGCATTGAGCAAGGATCTAGTGGCAAAGGCAAGAAAGTGGTTGAGTGCAATGACTATGATGAATATGTCAAGCTCAAGAATACAAATAAAAAGCTCATGAAAGATCTTGAAGAGATAAAAAGCCACAACACCATTATGCTAGAAACTCTTGAGCATGATGAAGAGTCAATCCTTGAGAATGAGAAGCTCAAAGAAGAGAACAAGAAGCTCAAGGAAGAGAAGAACAATGACATTCTCAAGGAAGAGAACAAGAAGCTCAAGATGGAGAAAGAGCATCTCAAGATGGGATTGAGCAAGTTTGCAAGAGGCAAGCATCTCTAAAGTGAGCTACTCATGAACACCGTCATGAAGATGGATAGAAGTGGCATTAGATATGTGGCAAGTGTAGAGAAGAAGAAGGCTCAAGTTCAACAACAACAATCAAAGCCAAAGCCAAAGCCAAAGCCAAAGAGATGTTTTGAGTGTGGACAAGAAGGCCACTTTGCTCATGAGTGCCAAACTCCACCACTACAACCCTTGCCCAAGCATGCTAGACCCTTTGCCTTCAATGCTCACTACATGCTTAGAAAGGATTCTAGTGGAAAGATGAAAGTCATGTTCTTAGGACCCCTAACAAGAATAGGCCTAAGAAGATTCGGGTGGCTAAGTCACTTGTTGAGAAGGTGAAGGGCCCTCAACAAGTTTGGGTTCCTAAAGTTTGAATCTCTTATGTGTAGGTAAACTACAAGACCGGTGGAAGTCATTAGGTTATTGATAGTAGTTGCACTCAACATATGACCGGTGATCCTCGTATGTTCACCTCACTAGATGAAGAGGTAAATGGACAAGAGAGAATAACATTTGGAGATAACTCAAAGGGCAAGGTCAAAGGATTGGGCAAAGAGGCAATATCAAATGATCATTCCATTTCCAATGTGCTTTATGTTGCTTCATTAAGCTTCAACTTGCTATCCGTTGGATAATTGTGTGATCTTGGCTTCCAATGCTTGTTTACTGAGAAGGAGGTTGTTGTATCCAAGGTAGATGATAATTAAGTGATATTCAATGGATTTAGATACAACAACTTATATCTAGTAGACTTCACTTCCGAAGACGCAAATTTGAAGACTTGCCTATTCACCAAAACAACACTTGGGTGGCTATGTCATAGAAGACTTGCTCATATTGGGATGAGCTCACTCAAGAAGCTTATGAAGAATAATTTGGTGAGAGAGTTGAAGGATGTGAAGTTTGAAAAGGACAGGCTTTGTAGTGCATGTCAAGCCGGCAAGCAAGTTGCAAATACTCATCCAACCAAAGCTTTCATGTCAACCACAAGAGTGCTAGAACTCCTTCATATGGATTTATTTGGACCAACAACGTACAAGAGTTTGGGAGGAAATCTTTATTATCTTATGATTGTTGATGACTATTCAAGGTATACATGGGTATTCTTTCTTCATGACAAGTCTAAAGTTGCATCTTGCTTCAAGAAGTTTGCCAAGAGAGCACAAAATGAATTTGAAGTGAAGCTCAAGAAGATTAGAAGTGATAATGGCAAAGAGTTTGACAACACAAACATTGAAGCCTATTGTGATGAAGTTGGAATCAAACATGAAGTCTCTGCAACTTATACTCCTCAACAAAATGGTGTAGTTGAGAGAAAGAACCGGACATTGATCACTCTTGCAAGAACTATGCTTGATGAGTACAACACCCCCGAAGCTCTATGGGTGGAAGTAATCAACACCGCATGTTATGCATCCAACTGCCTATTCCTTCAAAAGTTCCTTGGCAAGACACCTTATGAGTTGCTCAATGGGAAGAAGCTGGACGTCTCCTTCTTTAGGGTGTTTGGTTGCAAATGCTACATCTACAAGAAGCGGCAACACCTAGGGAAGTTTCAAAGACATTGTGATATTGGTTTTCTTGTTGGCTACTCATCAAAGTCCAAAGAATATAGAGTATTTAATCATGCCATCGGCTTGGTTGAAGAAACATATGATGTGGAATTTGATGAATCTAATGGCTCCCAAGGAGCACATGAGAATCTTGATGATGTAGGTGATGAACCATTGAGGGAGGCTATGAAGAACATTCTGGTTGGAGACATCAAGCCTAAAGATGATGAAGATGATGTACAAGTGATAGATCCACCCTCTTCATCAAGTGTACCACAAGATGGTGAAAAAGATGAGAGAGTGGAAAATGAAGACACTCATGTCTCCCATGAGCAAATAGTGGTACAAGCACAAGATGTTGATGCTCCACAATCTCCTCCTCAAGTGGTCAATAGTAGAAATACACCTCTCTTACAAGATCATCCACAAGATCTCATCATAGGGAGTCCATCAAAGGGTGTAATGACTCGATCTCAAAAACTTGCTTCATTTATTGCTCATCGCTCTTTTGTCTCTTGGTATGAGCCTACCAAGATAGAAGAAGCTCTTAAAGATCTGGATTGGATCAATGCCTTGCATGAAGAGTTGAACAACTTCACTCGCAATGAAGTTTGGACTCTTGAAGAGCGACCAAAAGGTGTAAGAGTCATTGAAATAAAGTGGGTGTTCCACAACAAGCAAGATGATCAAGGTGTTGTTGTGAGGAACAAGGCAAGACTAGTTGCAAAGGGGTTCTCCCAAGTTGAAGGTTTGGATTTTGGAGAGACCTTTGCACTGGTTGCAAGATTAGAAGCCATCCGTATCCTACTTGCATATGCATCATATCATGAAATGAAACTATATCAAATGGATGTGAAAAGTGCATTTTTAAATGGCTTTATTAATGAACTAGTCTATGTTCATCAACCTCCTGGGTTTGAGGACCCTAGATATCCTAATCATGTTTATAGGTTGTCCAAGGCACTATATGGGCTTAAGCAAGCCCCAAGAGCTTAGTATGAGCGCCTTCGAGACTTCCTCATTGAGAAGGGCTTCACCATTAGGAAGGTCGACACCACACTATTCACTAAGAAGCTTGATGGGCATATCTTCATTTGTCAAGTATATGTTGATAATTTCATTTTTGGATCATCAAATGAAGACTCATGCAAAGAATTTGGTGAATTGATGTCAAAGGAGTTTGAGATGTCAATGATTGGTGAGCTTACATTCTTTCTTGGTTTTTAAGTCAAGCAAATGAAAGAAGGCATCTTTATCTCTCAAGAGAAATACACAAAAGATCTTCTCAAGAGATTCAAGATGGATGAATGTAAGCCAATCAAGAAACTAATGCCTACCAATGGACATCTCGACCTAGATGAGGGAGGTAACCGGGTTGATCAAACACTCTACCGTTCCATGATTCGTAGCTTGTTATATTTAGCCGCATCTAAGCCCAACATCATGTTTAGTGTGTGTATGTGTGCTAGATTTCAAGCTAATCCTAAGGAAACACATTTAATTGTCGTAAAAAGAATCCTTAGGTACCTTAAGCACGCACCAAGCATTGGCCTTTAGTATTCCAAAGGAGCTAGATTTGAATTAGTTGGCTACTCCGATTCGGATTATGCCGGTTGCAAAGTTGATAGAAAAAGCACATCCGGAGGATGCCGTTTGCTTGGTAGATCACTTGTGTCTTGGTCCTCCAAGAAACAAAATAGTGTGGCTTTGTCCACCACCGAAGCGGAATACATTGCCACGGGTGCTTGTTGTGCACAAATACTATACATGAAACAAACTTTGCTAGACTATGGTATAGTTCTAGAGAAGGTACCTCTTTTGTGCGACAATGAAAGTGCAGTAAAACTTGCAAATAATCCGGTTCAACACTCTCGCACCAAGCACATAGATATCCGCCATCACTTTCTAAGAGATCATGTTGCTAAAAATGATATATCACTAGAAGGTGTAAGAACCGAAGATCAATTAGCGGATATCTTCACTAAGCCGCTAGATGAAGCTACATTTTGTAAATTGCGGAATGAACTCAATGTGCTTGATTTTAGCAACTTCACAAAAAATTGAGCTTGTGTTGTCCCTTGCATGCATTGTAATATACAACATGTTTAACGCTTCATAATGCATATAGGGCTTGTCTAACATGGTTAAGATAACCACCGAAAAGCGTGTGAAGAAGCTTAACCTTGGATCAAACTTGACAAGCAACTAGATTTACTTACAAGTATTGCATATGCATGAATGTTGTTTTGTCCTTTTGTTCCATTTGCCCTCTTATTGCCTATTTTCTTAAAAAGAATTATAGCCTAAGGCAAAATATTTTGAAAATATGAGGGTTTGAGAGAGGTCACTCACATCAGTCCCAATTGGTGTTTATTTGAATCTTATTTGAGTTGGGACTTGATTGGGAACAGGCAGCGCGAAGGAACTTTGAAGATTTGCTGGAAAAGAGTGACCGGACGCTACACCGGACTCTGCAGTCTAGCGTCCGGTCAGTTCATAGGAGGTGAACTCGCTGCGAAGGAGTGACCGGACTCTGTCTTTTAGCGTCCAGTCAGAAGACGTCTCATCGTCCGATCGTGTGAAGAAGACTAAGGCTAAGTTGACCGGACTCTGGCTACATCCGGTAGGTGTCCACCAAATGTGTCCGGTCGCGATTCCAGAGGAATTAGACCTCTCTAGAATTGACCGGACGCTGGATAGTAGCATCCGGTCACTACCACCGGAGCGTCTGGTCAGTAGAAAACATGTGTTTTCTGGACTTCTCATCCGTTTCCTTTTCTACTCACGTGGGGACCCTTTATAACCAAATTTGGCCATACCTATCCCGCATCCAGTCCCTACCCTAGCCGCAAGCTACCGGAACCGCTGAGTCGCCGCAGCCACTGCCTCCTGTGCTCGGGCCGCCGTCTCCAACCGCCAGCGTGTCGTCGCCAGCCCACGCGTACGCCACCGCCAGCCCGCGTGCAACGCAGTGCCTCCCCATGCTCCTAGTCCTCTCTCGCATGCCTCCACAGCCGCCGCACCATCACCTTAGCGCCTCCCAGCACCACCACAGCCAAACTTGTGTCACCACACCTGTGCTGCACTGCACCAGCACCGGTAAGGCCTTACTCTAACACCATCATGCCCTAACCCGCACTGCTATTACAAGCATTGACTTCAAATTGCATCCAGGGCCATCGATTCATCGCGAACCCTAACCCTAGTAGTCCCGGTGATCCCCCATGTGACGCTTCTCTCCTTTTCTTCGGATCGTCGGTTCGTCAAGTAGCAAGCCAGTCGATTCAGTTTCGTACCTACATTGCTTGCTCTCATAGGGTTTCGCATCTATTAGATATATCATATTTACTTGTATATCCTTCTATTCCATCGTGCAACAAGTCGGTGTCATTGAGGTGTCAGTGGTAGTTGACAGTCAACTCAGAGCCAAGCTCGCGAGTACAGATCGAGGCCAAGCCTCGAAAGTGCTAGTGGATAGTTGATCTTATCAGCGGTAGTGGTTCTAGTCAGATCAGATGACTTGCACCAAGAATGTTGGTGGTGGTCCATGAGATGATGATTGGAGGCCTCTGTCTCGCCTGCCTACAGGTCCTAAAGGCAAGGCGACGAAGAAGGTTGCATCAAAGAAGCGCAAGTACCCTGATGCAGAGATAGCGAGAGCAGCTACAGTTGCTGAGGCCATAGAGCGTGCCGAGAGAGGAGGTGCCCGTAGTGGAGTTGTCATTGTAGATCATCTGTCACCAGAGGCGCAGGGCAGACTTGTGCATATTGAGCGTCTTCATGGTAGTCCACCTAGGACTGTCATGATGGCAGGATGACATCTTCCCATTGTGGATCCTCAGCCTCAGGGGGAGTCATAGCAGGAGTCACAGTAGTAGCCCCCACCAGCAGAGCCGACAGAGTAGACTTAGGAGGGCCAGCAGGCTGAGGAGGCCGAGAAGATCGAGCAGGCACCCCAGCCACAGCTACGCCGCTCTAGTCATACCTGTGTTCTAGTCTCACCGAGGCTAGCTACTCAGCATAGGGGATCACGTCCACCGCCTAGACCACAAGGTCTGCCTCTAGTTACCCACCTTGACTTGAGGGCTGCCACGGC
Source organism: Miscanthus floridulus (assembly GCF_019320115.1). NCBI lineage: Eukaryota > Viridiplantae > Streptophyta > Magnoliopsida > Poales > Poaceae > Miscanthus > Miscanthus floridulus. The sequence goes on along the minus strand of NC_089595.1, from coordinate 51,748,621 downwards.
CAAGCAGGTTCAGTAGCTTCGCTTCATGGAATTTGATGTGTGGTTTCCACCTAGGAGGGATGAGAGAGTAGCAGAGGGTTTCTACACGCCACTGTAGGAGGATTTCTATAATGCCTATTTGAACAGTGGAATAGTTTTCAGATCTTAGAGAGTCTACAGCATAGAGGCTATAGTTGCAGTAGCTGGAGAGCACATTTGCCCCTACCTTGCATATCTATCGGGGCTGACAGATCTGATTGGCCAAATAGGATTGTATGTACCATCTTGGGTTTGGTAGTTCTATGCTTCGCTCTACATTGACCCGCATCATAACTTTATACATTTTGCATTCAGAGGCAGAGACTATAGGATGATGAGTCAGAGGGGTAGGGAGATACTGAGGTTATAGGAGCAGCCTATCAGGTTACATGAGGTATGTTATGGACAGCAAGAGCCTCCTAGGCGCCCTCATGGTGGTATGGTGCCCCCTATAGATCTTGTGCGCCATTACTTTAAGGAGCCCTTTGGTGAGGGGTCGAGGAGGAACCCTAGTGACCTTACTCCTATAGCTAGAGTGCTAGAGGCTATCATAAGGAGGACACTACTTCCTAAGATGGGATACAGAGAGGGCTTGACTCGCCTCTAGCTTTGGCTCCTCAACGCCCTGATGCAGCAGACAATGTTTGATATTTGGGACCTCCTTCTATCAGAGATAGAGGATACTATAGCTAAGGGCTTTAAGGGTCGCAGGCAGCTTCCATATGCACATTGGATCACATTCCTTATACTCAAGGCTGTGCAAGTTAGGTCACCAGAGATGGTTGCAGAGTACAGAGATGCCACCACCGAGTTTCCTGCCTATAACATGGCACATAGGATTAGGCATAGCACGCCACAGGCACCCAGTCAGCCTCACCATCATCTAGATATACCAGAGTCTATAGCTCAGTAGGACAAGATTATTAGAGGCATAGCAGCTACTAAGGAGGAGCAGCTTGAGGCTCAGGAGGAGAGGAGCGAGTCTAGTGACAGTTTGGATGACGACTACCTACCTATTCCTCAAATGCCTCCACGCAGACATGATGCAGAGGCCGGCAGTTCCATCTCAGCTCCACCTGCCCCACAGATGGACCCCGCTTTGATTGCTATCCTTGAGCAGATGCAGCAGGATCAAGCTAGATAGGCTTAGGAGACCGCTACCAACTTTGCATAGTTTCAGGCTCGTCAGGACAAGTTCCAGCGACAGCAGCAGGTCCTCCAACAGCAGCATATGCATTAGCAGCAGTTACTCATGCAGCAATAGCTTTTGGGATTCATGTAGCATGTAGTGATAGCCATTGGGGCCCCACAGCCATAGCCTTCGCCCTAGATTGGTCAGCCTACTACCACTATGACAACTCCAGTAGTATAGCCCAGTGGGCTTTAGAGTCAGGGACAACCTCTAGCTCCGTTTTCTTCCCCCACAGTATAGGTGTCCTAGTGGTTGTCCTCGCTAGTGGTAGCCTCGTAGTTCACACCACTTCAGACGGGCTTCACACCGGATCAGTCACCCTCGCTATTTGTGCCTAACACGTCAGTCTCTAGGAGACTTGGAGCATCCTTCAGCGAGTTGATAGGGATGCCTACACCACCACATATGTATGCCCCAGGTCCCTCTACAGTAGCTCCTATAGCCATGACTACTCAGAGGCTCCCTTCTTCTATCGCATCTTTAGATCCTACGACAGATATATCAGTAGCATCACAGGCAGCACCTACCCCAACTCAGACCCAGACCACTTCAGCGACGCTTTCAGCCATAGAGGGTCAGTCAGTACAAAGCTCAGGGTCAGATGATGATGGCACCTAGTTCTAGCTTGCCCCTTGTACCTCAGCGCCCGACTCGTCTGCTGCAGCCCCATCGACCGACCCTTAGGTTTTGGTGTTTGATGCCAAAGGGGGAGAGGGTTCGAGTATGTAGACTCAGGGGGAGTGACTTTTAGGGGGAGCCTAGTTAGCTATTAGTCTATTATATATATTTGGAGTTTTATTTGTGTGATACACTATTACTTTTATGCATTCATGTGTTTACTTTCATGCATACTATTATATCTATGTGATAGTTATATCTACGTGATTGTGATATATGACATGTGTGCTCTCTACTTTGAATTCCTTTATATGTCATATCACTTGTGTTTTTCTCATTTGCTTTTGCTTCCGCGCTTTACTCCGATGCAAATGAGATTCACCACCTATACTCATGCTTATTTCATATCTTTTGAGTACACCATGTTGGCTTGGGTCATATAAGCTTGCCTAACTATTTTGTTCTTATTGACAAAAGCTTATATGAACCAAGCATGTCAAAAACCTCACTCTTTCACATACTCGAGGTGTATTGTCATCAATCACCAAAAAAGGGAGATTGAAAGCATCTAGGCCCCTTGTTGGGTTTCGGTGATTAATGACAATACAAGATTACTATGACTAACGTGTGTTTTGTAGAGGCAATTAAGTTAGGTCATGGTAATGGAGATCAATTGGGCAATCAAGGTGGTCATGCCCCTACGATGGAAATCGTTTCGGTTTTCAAAGGATGAACGACAAGGTTAAGGATGACTAGTTCTAAGTGTCAATTGAAGTTGGAGAGACACTTAGAGTAGTTTAGGACTTTGTTTTTCCTTTGGCCGTACTATTAAGGGGGTATGGATGAGTAGCTTGACCTAGATGAGTCTAGTGAGTTAGGTGTGGTGCACACTTGTCAAAACTAGCACTAGTTAGCTCCACAACAACCCTATGATCCTATGGAGCAAACTTCATTCACATATGATCGAGAGTTGGAAGTGAATGGAGGGTTAAATGCTGACCGAATGCTGGCTCTGGTCGGACCGGATGCTGGTTGCATGGTCTGGTCAGGTCATTTGATCAAGGAGATTGCGTATGGCACGACTGGATGCTGAGTGGTTGAGTGACCGGACGCTGAGGGCTAGCGTTCGGTTGACTCCAGTAAGGTTCCAAAAGAGAAAATCTATGACCAGACGCGTCCGGTCAGTACTGACCGGACCCTAGGGGTTCAGTGTCCGGTCGAGTATAGTATGGTTCTAGTGAGGGTTAAATGCGACCGAATGTGTCCGGTCAGTGATGATCAGACACTGCGTGCGTTCGGTCAACACTTAAACACTGGTGTGCGGGTTGAACTGACCGGAGCGTCCGGTCTCGGTCACCTCGCAGAGGCACATAACGGTTCATCTTTTAGCCCATGTTATAAATAGAAGCTCCACTCATATATGGAGTCACTTTTACTCATTTCAATAGCTGAGAAACACATTTATGAGTGCCAAGAAGAGTAAGGTCCTAGTGAGGTGATTGAGATTTGAGAATCCAAGAGAGTAGCCTCATCTAGTGAATCAAGAGTAGCAAAGTGTGCATCCACCATTCTCATTCGGCTTCGCGTGGTCAAGTGAGAGTTCATGCTTGTTACTCTTGGTGATCGCCATCACCTAGATGGCTTGGTGGTGATTGGGAGCTTGGTGATCACCCAGCGGAGCTTGTGGGTGACCCAACTCAAGTTGTGAGCAGTTGTGGGTGATTCACCGCAACAGAGTGTCGAAGAATCAACCCGTAGAGAGCACTTGATCCTTGCTAGGATCAAGGGGGAGCTACACCCTTGATCGGGTGCTCCAACGAGGACTAGTGGGGAGTGGCGACTCTCTGATACCTCGGCAAAACATCGCCGCGTTCCTCTCTCTCTATTTACTTTGAGCATTTACTTTGAGCAATTCAATACTTGTTTTTACATTCATAGAATTGTCATGCTAGAGTAAGTTTGGAACATAGGTTGCAAGTCCTTTGTGCGTTAGATTAATAGAAATACTTTTCTAGGCACAAGGGGTTAATTGGGCTAACCGTAGGATTTAATTATTGCAGAAAAATTTAGAATTAGCCCAATTCACCCCCCTCTTGGGCATCTTGATCCTTTTAGGCGGGCAGAGCAGAGCCGCACGGCGAGGACGAGGACATGGCGGACCACGGCCGCACCGGTGAGGAAGAGTTGGGCTAAGCCGGCGAGGAAGAGCTAGGCCGCGCGGTGGGGCAGAGCGAGTAGGGCACATCCCGATGAGGCAAGCACGTCCAACGCGAGCAGGGTCATCATGGCGGAGGTGAGCTTGGCAGGCGGCAAGTCCATGGAAACTGAATGTTTCTATTCACCTTTTGAAAACTGATAATTGAACGCACTTCTATCAGTTGCCTGCATGTGTTCAATTGATTTTGATTCTTACCTTTTGGGTGTGAACTAATTAAACATGCCAAGATGTGATTTACTTTATATATATGATTTACTTTGAAGGATTTATTTTGTATCAATTAACAACACAATGGTACACACAATGGTACATAGAAATGATATTCATGATTGATCATGGCTACATGCAAGCATTAAATGATTTGTAGATAGCCAAATAGACAGCAACTGTCTGTGAGTTGTATGAGCTGTCTGTTTAGCCGTCTATATTGTAAATCCAAAAACTTACAGACAGTAGGTTCCGTTGTACATGCCCTGATGGAGGTAATATATACAAGGCAAGAATAACGAAGTCATAGCACTAGCTTCTGGGGATCAGCTATGAGACTATATGATGCCAGAGAACTGTCAAAGGAAACAGTTTGTTTCCCTGGAAGTTTAAGCTTCAAAAGACGGCACATGTTGATGTTAGAAGTAATTCACTCCAAAATTAGTCAGCTTGTCTACCCCTACTAGAAACGCAATGGCCTACGCGTGCTATTCACTCGGGAAACCTACAAAAGACAGCTGTGTCAACCGATGCCATGGAGTATCACACGAAGCAGTGAAATTATTTCTCGTCAGGTGTGTGGAGTGACAACTTACAATGTGAGACTTCCATTCCACTTTGCTTCCCCCAGAGATACCAAACTGTTGTTGCCTCCACATGTGTTCATGGAATATATGCACAAGGATGACAGCGTCAAGAGCAGCATACTCTTTCTACAAAACAGAAGCATGTGGACTTCTATTTTTAGCAACCGAACTTGAAAATAGGATATCTTACCAATTTTGAGACAGTTTTGAGTTATGGAGCAGGTTGGACATAATATAAACTAATGCTTCCCACCAAGATATGCATAACCCAGAATCAAATAAAAAGAAATATAGCTAGCACATGAGAACAAGGCAAGGCAAGGCAATAGTGTCAAAGTATTTTTTTTCAAAGGTGGTAGCTAGCAATGTTATCTTTTTTCCTTTTCTAGCCACAAAAACCTAATAAACTATGTTTATAAGCCTTGAAGTTACAATGTCTTACAGTTAGAGGTGTAAACCATACTCCATCCGACCAAGAAAAATTGCAATTCTCCCTTCCCGAGGTGACCAAACCTATTAAAATGGTACTATCGTTTATACTACCAAATAAGTACCATTAGATTAATTATAGAATATACTTTCATAGTAAACCTATTTGGACCAAATCTATTAAAAACGGTACTAACGTTTATACTACCAAATAAGTACCATTGATTAATTATGGAATACATTTTCATAGTAAACCTATTTGGAGACAAAAATGTTGGCAATATTTTCTATAAATTCGGTCAAACTTAAGAAAACTTGATTTGTCTCAAACCTATAATTGCATTCTTTTTGGGAATGAGGGAGTACCATTTATCTCTTCAGTTCAAAACCAAGTAATAATGCCTAAAACTACCTCTTGAGGAAAGCTCTACTAAAGAATGTATTCCCTCCATTCCAAATTATAAGATGCTTTGGATTTTTTAGATACATTGCTTTTGCTATGTATCTTGTCGGGTTCATAAACCCGGGGTCCCCAATGGGTCCGCTTTCCAGCAAAAACTTGGCTCAGCAGACAGCATAGCGACAACGCGTGCCTCCCGGGCCAGCCCAGTTACCTAATGACCGGCCAGGAGAACGACCTGGTCTCCGACTAGAAGGCCTAGCTAAGGAGGGGACATAGTCCGACTCTGACCTCCATTTCCGACCGGGAATATGCCGAACCTCTGCTTATAGCTCTTCTCCGACCGACATGGTCCGAGCCAACCCGAAACGACCGACCGGGGACGCCCGCTTAGTAAGGGCTCAGGGATCAGGCGGAGCAGATAAGGTAAGGCACTCAAGTCAACTGCAATACCGAGGACCGTACCCTGCCATACCCTACACACCTACAGGACAGTGCCACCAGGCCATGCTAGATGGGTACTATGCAACCTTCTAGGTGTGTCAGAACCAAAATAGTGTTGTGGGCGCCGATGTTTGCCTTACAGTATTGTAGGCACCAACATTTGTCATACTAGGCGAACACGGTAAAGCCTGCCACATGCGTCTGACATAAACAATATTATGGGCACCGACGACTGTCTCGTACCCGACAGCATGGGCAACAAGACTAGGAAGCACACATATATATATTCTCTATCTTTCTCTCTAAACTTATAAGGCCATCCCATTCACCTATAAAAGGGGATGCGCTCTCTCCCAACAGAGGACAGACATTCAGACTCTCTCTGGCTGGCTCTAGACAATCTGAGCATTCGAATAGCTCCACAGCTCTAGAACTCTAAAGCTATATAGAGTTTATGCTCCAATACTTAGCGTACGTTAGAGCTCCCGTCACTCTCAGCCCTTCGGTTTAGAGTCTGACCGGGCCTTTAACACCCCATTCCTATTCCTACTCGTTCGTAACCCCACAACAAACTTCGAGCACCTAGGCTCAGGAATAAAGTCTCTGACTGACTAAAATTGGACGTAGGGCACGTTGCCTGAACTAGTATAAATCTTATGTCATTGAGTGCTAGGCCACATCCGATCACAATGCACGGCAAAACTACAAATATTTACTTGTTGGTAACTTTTCGCACCGATAGTTGGCGCTATCCGTGGGGAGAACGCCATGCGTTCACGCTTTTGGTCATCAGATGGCCCATCTTTCCACCATCTTTGGCATGGTGGGCTCAAGCGATATGATTCGCTTTGGCTCGCTGGAGTTTCCCACGCTTCCACCTATTGGGATGTGGGATTCCTCCCATCTTCAAGCTGCTCTAGACTTTCCTCTTTAGAAGTCTAGACTTCATCGCCGACTAGCTAGGCATACTCCGCCTCCGCGAGAAGGCACTTATCTTGGCGCCCACTAGAGGAGGAGCGCCCTCCACCGGCACTGGGCTATTCAACGACCTCAACGTCGAAACACCTACGCTTCGCTTTGAGCTCATGCTATGCTCAAACTCCAAGGTGAGCAACACACATATTGTTCTTTACTCGATGTTCAATACCTTCTGCCGACTCTCCAGAGGGACCCCGTTGTCCCTACCATGACCACCGTATGACCAGTTCCCCTACGGTTTCGTGTCCCACACAGATGCGTACGTGCGGGGGCTCCGAAGGATGTTGACGCCACCCCCTCTCACATCCGACTCAAGGGTCTCTAGGGACTTCTGTAGCACCACCTCGGTGTCCGCCAGGGATGTTTGCAACCCCACCTTGGTCTCCGCCTGGTGGGCCTTCGCCTCCTCGAGCCCTCGCTTGGTGGTGGTCGCTCACTCTACTACACACTGCCCCTCCGCCCATGCCACGGTCACCTTGGTCGCCTGGTCCTAGGACTCGCGGCGAGTGGACTCTAGCTGACGCTCAAGCTCAGCCACCCGGGCGTGCTCCATTCAGAGGAAGCAAGACTTGCGGGACGACATCCCCTTTAGACTCTATGAAAAACAAGCATGCTAAGACAACCAACAAAAGATTTAGAGGTCAAGGACAAGTGCGGGAAACTCACCTCTACAGCAAGCTGTAGGTTGACCTCGACTAACTGCTGGGCAGACTTAACCCGCTCCTAGGCATCTCCAAGCTTCGTGGATAGGTTGGTGAGTTCAGACACCGCAGCATGTCCTCACTCCCCAAGGATGTCCCAGAGTTGACGCTCCTGTGAATCCTGAAGGATGAACTGCACCTTTGCTAGGTCCTCGGGGCAGGGCCACTCTAGGTCACCCTCCAGCAGCCCACCAGAGGGCCCAGCCTCTGACTAAACCATCACCAGCTCCTACGATGACACCGACAACTCCACCATGTCATCCACCTTGTTGTCGAACGAGATCTCCACAACCTCGATTGTGTGGGCCACCGCCGGGCGTTTTGACTCCATCCTAGCCACGTCTCCCCCTGGTGCCTTTGGCTCTGACTGCAAGGGTGAGCCTTGCAGCCCTCCACTCGGTGAGGTAGGGAGCTTAGTTTCCCTCTCTTCTTCCACTGCAGCTGGTGGAGGAGGGGCTGTGAGAGTCACCTCCGACATGACCTCTATCGTCAGCACCGAGATCACCGCCAACGCCGATGTCGCCACCATACCAGCAACCAACCCGGGGGGCACCACCCCCAGAAGGGAAGGGTTCACTGCTGCCACCCTATTCCCCCTGCTGCTCGTTGCGACACGCTACAGGGTGGGCCTCCAAGCCTCCTGCATGGGAGTTGGGGCGATGCTCAACCCCGTCATTGCCCAGCCATTAACAAAAAGTGTAGGTAAATCACACTCCAAAAAGACTCAACGGTGAAAGATAAAAAAGAAACAAAGAAAAACGTACTAGGAGGTGAGCGGCACAACTCTAAAGGCAAAACCCGATGTCGATGGGCCTATGGGGCAAGGGCTGCTCCTAGGCTATGACTCGCGCCCCCTCACTTCAGCCAAGAGCAGAGTCATCCCAACCGGCTCCTGCCCCGCCTACGGGTCGCCACAACCCTTGGCTTAGGACTTCCCAATCGGAGCAGCGGGCGGGGCTTCCTCTAGCTATGAGTCGCGTAATGCATGAGTGCTAGTCCACTCCTTGGATTGCCCAACTTGCTCAACCGCATCCGCGGCCGGCGGGGCATCCTCTAGCTGCAAGTCATGCGCTGACACTAGTCTCGGTGACACACGGGTGCCAGTCCGCTCCTCGGACCGCCCGGCTTGCTTGGCCGCGTCCGCGGCAGGCGGTGATGGGACCAGCGATGCCACCAAGGTGTGCGGTGACCATGTCCGCTTTGCCTCCCGTTCGCCGATAGTGTCTGCGCTCGCCGCACGCTTCCTTGGCATGGAAATCGCCGCGCGCCGCTTTGCCTCCTGCTCATCACCAGCGGACATCGCCATAGGGTCACGATGCACCACCGAGGTCACAATGACCTCCCGACTTTCCTCCTCCTCAGAGAAAACCATGTCATCCACATCCGTGGGATCCTCTGACACGAGCTCTGACTCAACATCACTCCTACGTTCCTCGGCCTTCACGCGCCGAGCGATCTCCTGCTCCTTCTCCTGCTTTCACCGAACCTCCCTGGTTCTCTTCTTCCTAGCGTCTGCCGCCTCCTTCTAGGTGACCTGCTAGGCCACGCCCTCCGGTCCCTTGGGAAGGTGCAGTTGAGACTTGTAAACTCCAAGCCCCTACGGAATGGATGACCTAAAATCAAGAAATAGGAAAAGCAGAGGAAGAAGCATGAATGAAATAGAAGGGAGCATACTAGTCTGGACACGATCATAGAGTTGAAAGGTGCGGGCTTCCCTTCAACCCTCTCTTTGGGCTTCAGCTATAGCACCCGCCTAAGGCGACTCTAGACCTCATCATCTAGTAGATCCTCCAACAATGCGTGGTCTAGGTCCGACGGGCCACCGTACATCCACATCGGCCACATTCTCTTTGCCAATGGCGCAACCCGGCGGTGGTAGAGGGTGTGGAACACCTGCACCCCATCAAGACCGCGCTGCATGATCTTTTAGAGCTCCTCCTCGATGACCTCCACCTCCTTCCTCTCCTTGTGGGCACAACCCCATGACCAACTATCCTGCTTCTCCGGCCTCCCACCAGTGAACGCTGGGAATGGCGCCTCTATTGGATTCCTGATGTAAAACCACTCCCCATGCCACCCTCGGTTGGAGTCACAAGGGATGTACACGGGATACGAGCCTCCCTCGCTTGGTTTCCTCTGCAGGGTGAAACCCCCCACCAGCACGATCTTAGCTAGATTCCCCATTGTCAAGGCTCTCCTAGAGAACAGCCACCGAAAGAAGTCCGCATGTGGCTCCATACCGAGGAAAGCCTCGCAGACGGTGATGAAGCTGGCGATGTGCATCACCCCCATCGGATTAAGGTGTTGCAACTCCAGACCCCACCCATTGAGGAGCCCATGCAAGAACCAATGCGCGGGGTACCCTAACCCGTGCTCATGGAAGGTGAGAAAGGACACCACCTCATCAGGCTGAGGTTGCAGAAACTCCTCCCTCCCGGGAGCCCTCCAATGTGCCACCTCCTTTGGCAGCAGGAACCCCTTCACGACAAAGGCCTTCAACACCGACTCCCTCATAGTGGACGACCTCTAGTTTGACATTTTGCTCTAGGATTGGAGAAAGGATTGGTGAGTTTTTTATCTTCTCCCTCGCTTTCTCCCCTTTCTTTCCTAGAGACCGTCATGGCTCTCAAGAACACTCTCGATGAGAAGGAAGAGAAAAGGAGGCGGTGGATAAGGAATAGGTGAAAGAATAGGGTGAAAACCTTCTCCCTTCTCCTACTTAGGGAAAAGGGTACAACAGTTAGGGGAGGGCGTGCTGATCGGGGAAGATGGAACATCAGAGCGAAAAACCCCCTCCCTTTCCCATTTAATGCAGATAAGATGTGCCCTGCCCGATGGAACGGCTCCTGATTAGACGAGACATGGCCTAGGTATGGCCCACCACTACTGCATGCTAGCCACTACCGCACATCGGGCACAAGAACCAAAGTGCCACCACACACAGGCGGCTCTCCGCATCCCCCGGCGGGACTTAGAAAAAACCCAAAACAAGATCTCTATAGGGAGAAACCGTCGGGCTTCTTAAGTCAATCAAACGCTCAGGAAACGCACCGAGAGACAGGTAGGGAACAAAGGGACACCCCATGTAGGCCATGCTGACTCTGTCACGAATGACGAGCATGGGTCCTGGTCAGACATTTCTGATTGGAGCTCTTCAAACCCCGTCACTCGGGTCATCGAGGTAACACTACCAACCCCATGTTTTTCTTTATAAATCATTTCATACATCCATACGTGCATTCATTCCATACGCCCATGCCTCTTGGATGATTTGGGCCCTAAACCGCCTAGGGGCTCGAGAACTAAGCATCGCACATGCAGTGAAATGCATCACAACGCTCTGTGTTGCGTCACGAAGCGGTAGTTGCCTCATTTGACATGAGCAACAATAGAGCTAGGGGAGAAAAACATAGATAAGCCTTGTGTGGCCCTCGCTCAGTCTGGCAAACAGGGTCATCTCAACCTTGTCGTTTAATCCTGAACCTCTTGACAAGCCCATAGAATCTCCATCGAGAGGAGGCCATTAGGCCACCCGGGTCAGTCTCCGAAACGACCCAAGCATTTGTCGGATTGCAGGTAAAGGAGCAGTGGAATGTCACAATAGGGCTATGCCAACCCTATCACGAATGATGGACCTAGATTCCACTCAATCATACCTATTAGCGAACTCACCGAGCGCGTCACTCAAGCCCAAGCGATCGGGACAATCAACAAAACTCAGCCCCTCCGGTTGTGAGGAACCAAGGACGGGGTAACGCACACAACTCACACCGACCCCTACTAAGGCCCAACAAGGCTTGAGGGCTCAAGACACAAAAAGCCTGAGCCTACGACCCCGAACTCGCCCCTTCCGACTATGCTCCAAACACCTGGGTCTATGACCCTAATCTCACCCCATCCAACTATGCTTCGACTATGCTCCAAACACTCGGGTCTACAACCCCGATCTCGCCCCATCTGGCTATGCTTTGACTATGCTCCAAAACTACCTAGGTCTGTGACCCCGATCTCACCCTATCCAGCTACGCTTCGACTACGCTCCAAACACCTAGGTTTGCGACCCTAATCTCGCCTCATCCGGCTATGTTTCGACTACACACCAAAACACCTAGGTCTATGACCCTGAACTCGCCCCACCAGGATCCACGACTCTGACTCACCCGATACCACGGCGCGCACCGATGCCAGGATTAGTGAGCTCTATTTCATTCGATCCCTTGACTAACTACCTTGCCCGATCCCATGGCGTGCACCGTCGCCAGGATCAACAAGCTCTGTCTCAACTGTCCCTAAACTAACGAAACTAACCCCCTTGGCTACACAACAATGCCTTGGTTGACAAATCCATCTCAAAACTAAAAAACACGCACACATGCTCAATAAACAAACACCCCCAGATGGTTCTACTCGAACCGCCTGGGGGCTCGGGGGCTACACACATGGGTGCGCTCGTGCTCACCCACCGACGAAATAAAAACCTCCCCCGCTGGCGACACAAAAACCCTCCAAACGGTTCTGCCCGAACTGTTCGGGGGCTACACCCACGGGTGCGCTCGTGCGCACCCACCGTCAAGGCAAAAAAACCCTAGATGATTTTGCCCGAATGGCCCAGGGGCTCAGGGGCTCGGGGGCTCCTGTCGGGTTCATAAACCCGGGGGCCCTCGTAGATCGGCTTCCCAAACAAAGGCTCAGCCCAAGTTGACAACGCGCAACTCATAGGTCGGCCCAAGTATCAGAACGATGGTCCAGAAGGGCGATCCAATCACCGACCAGAAGGCCTAGCCAAGGAGGAACGGTGCCCGCTTTCTGACTTCGACCCACCTCTCTGACTGGAGCGCTCACTTCGGTCTCCAGCTGCCTCTGGACGTCTCTCTGACTGAAAGGCCTAGCCAAAGCACTACTTCTGACTCCGACCCCATGTCTCCGACCAGGGTATGCAAAGACCCTGCATGCTGCTCTTCTTCGACCGACGCAACCAGAGTCGACTGGAACCAACTGACCGGGGACGCCCGCTCGGAAGGGACCAAGAAACAAATGGAGAAAGTGAGGTAAGGCACACAAGTCAAACCATGATGCTAGGGACCGTACCCTATCCACCTATAGGAACAGTGCTCCGCAACTGCCCTAATACAAATAGTGTTGTAGGCACTGATATTTTCCCTACAGTATTGTGGGCACCATTAAAACTCCCATACGGTAAGGCCCCCCACATGCCTCTGAGCATCGATAGTGTTGTGGGCGTCAGCTTTTACCATACCAGGAACATGGTAAAACCCCTTGCATGCCTCCAGGAATCAACAGTATGGCAGGCGCTGACATCTGCCGTGCCCAAAGAAGATGACACAAACCTCCCACATGCATCTGACGTCAACAGTGTTGTGGGTGTCTACAGTCGTCCAGTACCCGCCGTCGTAGGCAGCAAGACTTAGAAATATACGAACCATCTCCCTCTCACTTGTAAGGCCATCCCCTTCATCTATAAAAGGGGAAACACTCTCTCCCAATAGAGTTAGTTAACCCAAGTTGATCCAAGTTGATCAAAGTCATTCCATTTTCACTAGATCGATCAAGTTCACTAGTTCACAACCACATGACCACCAGGTTCAGACCTCAAGCACATGCTTGAACACTTAGCTCATAGCTGAGCTCCTATCACTCTCGGCCCTTCTGACTAGACCTCTTGTGCTCCCCATCTTTCTTCTTCTCGTTTGTAAGCCCACTGCAAACTTCGAGCATCTGGGCTCAGGAATAAAGTCACCGATCGACTCAAACTAGACGTAGGGCACGTTGCCTAAACCAATATAAACCCTGTGTCATTGAGTGCTAGGCCACCTCCGATCACAATATACGGCAAAAGTATAAATATTTACTTGTTGGTCACTTTCTGCACCGACATATACATTCTCTCTCTCTTTCTCTCTAAACTTATAATGCCATCTCCTTCACCTATAAAAGGGGATGTGCTCTCTCCCAACAGAGGATGGACATTCAGACTCTCTCTAGCTGGCTCTAGATAATCTGAGCATTCAAACAGCTCTATAGCTCTAGAACTCTAAAGCTACACAGAGTTCACGCTCCAATACTTAGCGCACGTTAGAGCTCCCGTCACTCTCAGCCCTTCGGTTCAGAGTCTGACCTGGCCTTTAACACCCTCCTTCTTATTCTTACTCGTTTGTAACCCCATAGCAAACTTTGAGCACCTGGGCTTAGGAGTAAAGTCTCCGACCGACTGAAATTGGATGTAGGGCACGTTGCCTAAATCAGTATAAATCCTGTGTCATTGAGTGCTAGGCCATATCCAATTACAACGCACGACAAAACTATAAATATTTACTTGTTGGCCACTTTTTGCACCTACATATCTAGAGTTCTAGACATAGTGTATATCTAAGTGTATAGCAAAAGTGTATATCTAAGTGCATAGCAAAAACTATGTATCTAGAAATGCTAAAACGTCTTACAATTTGGAACGGAGGGAGTAGTAGACTCTATTAGCAACCTACTAAATTATAGAAACTAGAAATGAAAAATCAATTGCTAATACCTAGATGACCGATATGCAAATAAGTTTACCCCTCGGGATAGTACGACCATTTATCCTAAACCCAGTCATGAACTTCTCTACACACCTATGATTAGTGAAATAAAATGCCCTAGGTTATACCTTTGTCTTGTGTATTCCATTCCAACTCCTCTGATGTCGATGCAACACATGCACCAACATGATTAACAATGATATCATTCACTCCATATCATCACGTGACTATATTGGTTCATCGATCTTGACTTCACTTGCTCTTCACCGTTGCTTTGGTCCATCAGCGCTAAGTCATCACTCAACTTGCCCTTCACACTTGCAACCGGTCCGTCGAGCCAAGTCATGTCTTGATCTTCTCCACCTTGATCACATGATTAAATGTCATGTCTCATATGCAATGAGCTCCTTCATCGTCATATGTGTGAGCTTTGCAACATCTTCGAGCCATCTTCACCATCATGGCATATGTTGCTCACACATGTATATGTGAACTAATCACCTGTGTATCTCACTCAAACACATATTAGTTCACCTAAGGTTATTAATCAATTACCAAAACCAAATAAGGACCTTTCAATGTATAATCTAGATTATTATAATCTAGTCGTGATGCAAACATGCCCTAAGAGATTGAAAATTAGTGGGATGAAATGACTATTAATGGAAGATGATGTACTCCCTCTATTTCAAATTATAAGTCACTTTAATTTTTTACATCTATTTTGTCATGTATCTAGACATAATGTATGTCTAGATACATGGAAAAATGGATGTAAAAAATCAAAGTGACTTATAATTTAAAATGGAGGGAGTAGATAGTTACTTAGTGAGAAATGACATGGGTAGCTTGCATGTTGAGATAGAATTATAGTGAGGATTAGTTTTAAACAAGATATATATAGGCCCTGTTCGTTTCGCTGAATTTTGGCTGATGCTGATGCTGATTTTTTGTGAGAGAAAAATACTGTTCGTTCGCTGAAAAGTGCTGCTGAAGTAATGCTAAGGTGGCGATAGATATAGATATAATAATGGCAACATCCGACATTAGTAACAAGCAACACTGTTTTTTTTATTTTTCTACAACACTCTCAAGCGCAATGGAAATGTCAAAAAATCTCTACAAATGTGACTATAGTTTACATATATATAGGCACTTCAAATATCTTTATTTTTTTTCTTTGACAAAAACCGTTTGAAAGCCGTGGTGATTTTTTGCCCCTTCTTTTTCGGATCAGCTGAAGTTGGGCCTAATTCTATTCCAGCAAGGGAAAGAAGCCCAAAAGCAAAGATTCCTTTCTTCACCCCGTGCTTGCTCTACTTTAGTTCCCACCTTTGCCCTTTGCTCACTCGCAAAGGGTGGGTCCCACCGTCCACCAACAAAAAAACGAACGACTGTTGCCCGAATCTCCCGTGCTTCCCTACCCATCTCGCCCTCCCTCCGCCTCCGCCTTCGTCTCCGCTCACAGCTCACCGCTCATGGGCGACTACCACCGTCCCTACCGGGGCGACCTCCGCTCACCGCCGTCCTCCGTGCCGGACCCGGCCTTCACGCACGCCAACGGCTACTTCTCTTCTTCCGCCTCCCCGCACTCCAACAACGGCTACTTCTCTCCCGTCTTTGCCAAGAATGACGCTTTCCCTGGGGCCGGCGCTGGCGTAGGCGGCGACCGGCGGATCGAGATCTACACCACGGCGCCTCCTCCGCACCTTCCCCTGCCACCCGGCCACACGCTGGCGCTGCCCCCGCCGCCGGGGTGGAAGGAGGGGCGACTGGGTGGAGGAGGAGGCGGTGGCGCCGGTGCCGGCAGGAAAGGTGGAGGCGGAGGCGGCGGGGCCAGCTTGTGGTGCCTCAGCGACCCGGAGATGAAGCGGCAGCGAAGGGTGGCGATCTACAAGGCCTACTCGGTGGAGGGCAAGGTGAAGGCGTCGCTGCGGCGCGGCCTCCGGTGGTTCAAGGGCAAGTGCTCTGAGATCTTCCACCATGGATGGTAACCTCTGATGGCTGGCCGGTTCTCCCTTCTTGAAAGGTGGCAGCGCCCGCCCCCCCCCCCCCCCCCCCCCCCCCCCCCCCCCCTTTTTTTTTCTTTTTTCTTTTGAAGATAATCATGCTCCTGCTCCAGATGTCTATCTGTCTACCTATCTGTTCGCCTACTAATTCGAAATGGATTTGAGATTGTGAGTGTATATTCGTAAGCTATTTTGCGAGGGATGCGCACTCTGAACACTTCTGCGGATTGATCTGTCAGTTGTACTGCTGGTGTCATACTTGTTAGTAATCAAATCAAATAGTTAGGAATTTGATATTACCACCATGCTTTGTTTGTCATACTTGTTATTGAGCCTCAGAATTTGCTTGCATTGATAGGATAGTCAGGAATTTATGACATGTTTGTTGTGATTGGCTTTGTTCATCATTTCTATTGCTTGTTCTGTGAGTTTGATCTTGGACACTGTACGAATCAATTATAAATTGCGAACTGTACCACATTGTTCTCTTTTGGCTTGAATGTTGGGTCAGGTGTGTGGTAGTACTAAATATCCGTGCAAGTTGGTGCTCTGCTAGGACAAATAGATATTCGGTACCCTGAAAGGGGAAAAAAAGGGTAGTTGTGGACATTGAACGCCACCAACAAGACTGGTTACATTACAGATATCAGTAGTATGTAATGCAGGTAAAAAGCAGTCTTCTTGTACAGAATAGAGCTATGTAGTGGTTGTGGTGAGTGGTGACATCCTGACAACTCTTGATTTGTGCCATTATTACTGGGTTTGGTCTGAGCGAGATATGGTATGGTTTTGCTCAATGAACTTCCTTTCATCTGTACATATCATATCAACATAACCAAGCCAGTAATTGTTAGGTTTATAGGAATGGGCATAGCCCTACCTTTTGTCCCTATCATATTAACTATCAAGCTGGTGATTGATAGATATGCTTGACATCATCACCTTCCATGTGATTAGAAACATCTGTTTTAAAGCTTTGCATGATGTATTGACACGTCTGCTAGTATTTTGATTTATGTTAACTTGCATAGGAATTAACGAATTGTTCACCTTGGATTTCTGGTGATTGATTGATAGATTAGCTTGGCATCATGACTTTCCATGTGATGATAGCAACCTCTATTTTAATGCTTTGCATGATGTCTTGGCTCACATATGTTTTTGATTCGTGTTTTACCTGCATAGGCACTAATGAATTATTTAGCCTGGATTTCTGGAAAGTTTTATCTTGCTAATAGTCATCCTACAACACATGAATACATAACATTGTAGCATATCAATTATCAAACCCCTATACCTGTCTTGGTCACATCACCAGAGACCAGCATGGAATTTGCATGTTCAGGGTACTCTATAGAGTGCTTAGCATTGATCTGTAGGGGTACCTCCAAACATGTCCCTACATAAGTGCTTTTTGTTAAAGATGATTGTGCTGATGTAGCTGTTCCTTTCCAAGGACACGCATGATGTACTACTTCAGCTGTTATATCAGGGCAAGATGCCAGCCACTGGAAAATCCCCCCTTGGTTCCTTTGTGTTGTGTGTTTTGTGCTTCACAGCTGCTTGATGGCTTGTTGAATCTTGAGTGAACTGCAGCTTTCCTATGGCAGACGAGAAAAATAGTTCTATGACCGAGTCCTGAATGAAATAAATTGATGTAGCTGGGATACTGTGTTTGTGGGTACCAGCAGCGGTGTTAAATGCTTCTGTGTGAAAGGCAGGCACGTAGTTATATTTCACAAGCTTGGATCAATACTTATTCAGATTACATACAAGTTTAGAATATAAAACTCAGCATCAATAAATTTTTACTCAAAGTGTCTCTTATATTGATTCTTTAGCAAATAACAATATATTGTAAGATAAATTAGTGGTCAAAATAATTTGTTTTGTATGACTTTTTGCTGGGACTGAGGGAGTACTACAGATAGATTACTGAATTCGGAATCTTCTGCCTGGCATTTTCTCTAGTACAGAAGCGTGTAAGTGAAGGTGATTTTACTGCATATGGTTTACTGCATGTGCATGTGATGTTTTATCATGCGAGTTCAGTAGCCCTGTTCATTTAGTTGAAATTTGGCTGCGGCTGATGCTTATGCTGATTTATTATGAGAGGAAAACACTGTTTATTCATTGAAAAATACTGCTGAAGTAGCGTTGAAGTAGTGTTGCATAACAGGGTAATTCTTCAGTAGAACACTGCAAATGGATGAAACACAGGGCCGGGAGTATATGTTGGTCGAAAAATGTGGCGGAAACAAAGGTGCTCCATGACAGTGGTACAGCTCTGGCTCCAAAAGAATGTAATTCTACTGTCACGTTTTAGTAGTTTGACCAGTTATTGATGAAAAAATATCCATGTTTATGATTCTAAATAAATACCATTAGATTAATTACGAAATATATTTTTATAACAAATTAATTTAAAGTCATAAATATGAATATTATTATATTATTCACTGGATACTTGGTCGTGAATCACTTTTCGTGGCACTTAACTCAGAGTTGGCCAGTTGGACCAACTATTTGTGTACTGTACTCCGTACGTATGTAGCCAATGTCAGGCTAAGAAGCAGACGAAGACTAGACCGGGCCCAAGGTATTGATGCGATGGTCCCAAGTCCCAACCCATACAGTGATACAGAAGCTTATCATGGATTCGTGGTTGGTTTCATGCAGCGGCGGTCATCTGTCGCTTTGGGTTTCCATTGCACAATAACAGGGACCGCTTCCGAATCTGATGGCAGGCAACAAGGGGCACCAAGAGTGTATAGGGAGGGGCTTGCTAGGGCAGATACATTGCTATATATGGTAGTAGTTTCAATAGGTTAAGAAGTAGTATTAAAGGTAAGTCTTATGCAACGACACAGAGAATTTGGTGACATGCAAGAGAAAGAGGAAGGTGAGGGAAAGGTGTTTGATGACATAGAAGAGAGAGAGGATGGCAGGAGAAAGAGGTGGTTGTTTCGTGAAGCAACCCTCTCATTAACAAAAGTTTAGAACTGAGAGACAACCATCATCACTGTACTCTCTCTTATAAAAGGATACAATTCTCACTTTTGAAGGAACCAAACGATTTATGGTTTGACTAAACTTATATAAAAAGTGATAACATTTATGATACAAAATAAGTATTATTAAATTATGAAATATATTTTTTAGTAAACTTAGTTGAAGACATAAATGTTAATCCTATTCAATATAAATTTGGTTAAAATTAAGCTAATTTGACTTGCATAAATTGTATAGTTGTATCCTTTTATGGACGGAGAGAGTATGATTTTTTTTTTGCAAAGAGTATGATTTAATGTTGCCATGTAGCTCACAAACTTTTCTTTATTGATTGCATATAAATTAAAAATAATTCAATTACTATAAGACAATTGAAAAGACAATCAATTGTATACATTAGTTGTTCAATCGTATCATGATCACATGGCATTGCGTAAGATCGTCTATGGGACAAAACCAATGTATTTGCTCTCAATGCGATGAAAAAGTTTGGAGTAAGGGTTGTTCAGATGGACTTAGACTAGTTATTAGCTATGGCAAAGAAATAGTGAGTTAGTTGTTAGTCCACCTATTTGGACTGTTCTCTTGTTTTATGAGCCGTATTTTTTCAGCGAAGAAACAACGTTTTTCTTTCACAATAAATCAGCAAACAACACTTTAGCTTGTATTTTTAGTGAGGGAGTGCTCTCTTATTTCTTTCTCTCTCCCCACGCAATGTCTCCCGCGACCAAGCCTAGGCGCCAGCTATCAAGTTAACTCCAGCTAATTTGGGCTGATTTTTAGCCCAAATAGACTAGCTTCAGCTGATTCAGGCCCATTGGCTGCTCCACTTCTGAACATTCCATCTGAAAATTCTTGCATATCCGACGTTGTCTCACAAACTAAATTGTTTTTTGTCTTAGTGGTCATACTCCAATATCAAGTTGACATGAAACCAAAAAATTAATGTTTCGCATTTGTGTAGATATCTACTTTCTGAATTCGTAACTGCAGAATTACTCTATCGGATAGGATCTGCATGACCCAAGTAATAACTCAAGAGATCCGAGACCAGCTAAGCCTTAATCCTGAACATGTAGGGGAGAGATACTAACATATCATTCATAGAAAAATCACAAGGGCCCAATAGATTATTCTCACTAAAACCTCCCATTAGAGAGCTGGAGTTAACGTCAAAGCTGAACACCTCTTTTTCCTTCTCTAACTTCATGGTGGAGTGTTTAAACTCTGAAGTAGAGATGAAATAGGTGGAGTTGAGCAATGCCAAACAGATCCTAACACTAAATAGCCTTGACAAATGACATATATTCATGCAACGAAGATAGCAGATTCCATCACTTTGTTTGCACTGATGAACTGAGGACCCTGTCGTTGGCCTTCATAGCCTAATTAAATTTGGGACCATGAGTCATGAGAGCACATCGATTAAGCTGCACGGTAACACATAGTAAAAGCCTTGCGGCTAAATTTTTACTTACTTCACTCCCCCAAGCTGTGTGCAGTGTAATCCACAGGAGCAACGCTAGCTTGCTGATGCTTCCACACGCAATGCCAAGCCAAAGACCCTACGAAGAAACACAACAGTTCAGATCGGGACTCCGGGAGGCTTTAGAGTAAGACAACCATCTCTCACATGAGTAAGTGAAAGCGGCCGTTAAAACAATTGGTAGGGCGGAGGAGAAAGGCACTAGAGACATTGTACCATTCCATTTAGATGGAACACAAACGCAAGCAACACCCCTGTTGGAATGCCAACTAGGTAAAACACGCCGAGGTTAACGCGAGCACCAATTTTCTGTTTGCCACATCACCCCTGGAAAGTTACAAAAAACACTCATAAAATTATATGTCTCTAAAATTTCAGATTAAATGATGTTACTGTTACTAAGCCTTCTTGTTAATCCTTACAAAACACACTAGAAAAAAAATAAACTATAGAATCTTACAAAAATAAAAAACATCTCGCCACAAATTCTATAGGCTCTAATCATCAATAAGAGTCACTAAATCTATCTTGCTTTCTAAAAATTAACCACATTTTTTATTATAACAATAATATAAAGTAACCACTAAAATATGCATCTACAACTTGCCCACCCATTTTTAAGACAACCTATATAACCCCTAAACTCTACATCTAAAGTACCCACATATATCATTATAAAAGTATAACATAATGTAAGCCCTAAATTTATATCTAAATAGTCTACCCGTTGTAATTATGAAACATACTATAATGTAACTTCTACATCTATATCTAAATTCCCTATTAGCTCGAACAATGGCTAGACGGTAGGTGCCATTTAAAGTTTAGGAAAACACTAGTTTAAACTGAATGATGTAGTTTAAACCAAATTGTGTCCTAAGTGATAATTTTTGTTTTCTTTTCACTGCAGAAGTACGTATTAGATGATGTCTCCAAAGATATCAACCATTGAATACGATTTCAGACAAGAGCTTTACCTGAAAGAGAACCGTTAAGGCCATCGACCAAGAAGGAAACAGCAAGGATGGGAAGCATTCTCGCAGTGTATGTCACCACCTCCTCCTCGCTACTGTACGCGTATCCCCAAACGTTGCGCAGGAGAATCATGATGGTCGCCAGCACCACCCCGTGAGACAAGGTCATGCACACCACAACTCGCGCTGCTAGCCTCGCTGCTCCAGGCTGCCCTGCACCGAGTTCATTGGAGACGCGTGTGCTATAGAGAGAGAGAGAGAGAGAGAGAGAGAGAGAGAGAGAGAGAGGAGAAAACAAGTATATATAGCAAATCAGTTAGCAAACGAGGGCCAGTTTGGTTGCTGAAATTTTTGGCAAAATGACACTGTAGTGTTTTCGTTGTTATTTGACAATTAGTGTCTAATCATAGTTTAATTAGGCTTAAAAGATTTGTCTCGTAGATTTCGTCTAAACTGTGTAATTAGTTTTATTTTTTATCTATATTTAATGTTTCATACATGTGTCCAAAGATTCGATGTGATGGAGAATCTTGAAAAATTTGGCATTTTGGGAGGGAATTAAACAGGGCCTGAAAAGATAAACTACAGTACAGCAAATGCGAACGTTTTGCTATCTAGAGTATATATATATATAGAGAGAGAGGATGCAAAGCACACCTTGTAGAAGTTCCAAGGCCAAGCGGTACCATGTACAGCAGAGTAGCGGTGTTGATGCTACGAATTCAGCAATGTCCAGTTAGTTAAGCAATATATATCTTGAAAAGTGAAGTAACAGATACCACATCTCTGTCCAATTATTGTCATTACCATATTGACAAGACGGAAGTCTCGAGTTTAGGATTTGGCAAAATCCCAGAGAGCAGAACGAGCAATTGAAGAATATTAATAGGCACTAGTGAAGCAGCCGTCAGGAGGTAACAATAGCATTCTAACCCCTTTGACAAATGACAAATAAACTAAAGAGCGCAATTGAAGAGTTCCTTACCCAACCATCATCGCTGACGGGACGGCAAGCTTTGCGAATTCCATCGGTGGGGCCGCGTGGCAGTGGCTCCGCCTCCACGCGTATTGGCTCTTCCATGCCACGAGTCTTTTGGATTTCTTGCAAGGTGATGGATGCATCGGTGTGTGTATTGCCCAGCTAGGACTTTAGGAGTGATGGAATGCATCATGCGTTCGCAAGGATTCACTGCATGTGACGCAGGAACGCAACATTCAGGGTTTGTTTAGGTAGTTAAGGTTTAGTTAGTTTGTAGTAGTAATGGTAGTTAGTATTGATAGTATTTATTAGTCTTGGTACTTAGTTGTACGTGGTATGGCAATTTCGACGACTTGGTGAAGTTTTCTGAAATGCTTCTGTAGATAGATTATTGTGTCCGAGTTTTTTACGGAGGAAGTGTTAGGAAAGAAGATGGTATGTTTGAGGATATGGAAGAAGAATTGGAATGGTTTGATGAACGTCCTAGCTTCAGCGATCTTTGTGTCCATTTGAATGTAATGTTTGGCGGTGATTTCACACTGAAGGGGCGGTTTGATAGTGGGAAGACTTGGACACACTACGTCCTGATGTCCTTGCATGACCCTGCTCACTGGTCCCGCTACAATAGGGTGGTCCAAGTTTCCAATGTGCCCATGGCTGAGGTGGTGGTGGAGAATGGGTACACGATGCAGAGTCTCTAGGACGGGCCATCCATTGACGGTGTTGGAGGCAATGAACAAGAATGGAGGGGGGGGGGTCAAAGGGGAAGCAACTCCATGTAATATGGATTTGGATGGTCAGTTGACGCAGGAGCAGCTTCATTCAACTTCAATGGTAGTCGATGTTTCAAGGCGGTTCTTAGTAAGCCTTATAAGCAATGACTTCGATGCAAACCAGTTCGAGTGGGAAGAGCAGCAGGAGGAGGAGGAGGACAGGATTGATGATGTAGTTAGCAGTGATTTAGAGGATTCGGACGATGATCAAGGAGACAGAGATGCTATGCCAGTACCGGTTCATGCTATGCTAATACCAGTACCAACTGAAGTACTTCATGCTATGCTAGCTTAGGGAAGACTAATCATAGATTTGCTAGAGGATGATACTGACGAGATCCTAACATATGGGTATCTTAAGCCTCGGGATCAATGGTTCCTGACCGAAGGATCCCCGACCGACCCCTCCAGGATCGCCCGAGGGCTCATGGGCTATACCCATTGGGTATGCTTGCGCGCACCCTCTAACGAAGAAACCTGACCAAGCTTGGGCACGGCGTAGCCCCTACATAGGGCTCGGGGGCTCGCCCGGGCCTCGGGCTCCTAATCGACGACATGCCAGAGCTTGGGCCTTGGCTCCTGCCCCGCCTACGATGCCAGCCAAGGCCTAAACGCAAGGAGACAAGCCCTAAGCCATCGAGGCTTTGGGGCTTGCAGACGTCGCGCTCTAGGCGTGGCCTTGCGGGCCACTTTCGTGATAGGGTCACGCACGGGGCGTGACACAAGAAGACAAACTTCCCATAGCCTCTAGGGGCTGGGCGGCTCCTGGGCTCGTGCATCAGCCCCTAGAGCCGACCTCCTTCACCACCAAGAAGATTCTAGAAGGTCCACCTAGGGGAGGCCGGTCCAAGCCGACACAGCCTGACACGCAAAGTGTCAGAATAGAGCAGTCGGACGATGCCCAAGGCTTCTTTGGCTCCATGACACCGCCATGGTCCATAGAGCGTCGCTGCAGGACCCTCCTAGACTCTGATGCATATAGACCGTAGACTCATCTCCCCAAACCGCCATGTACCCAACCTATCTCATTATATAAGGTATAAGATTGGAACTAGTGGGGAGGAAAGAAGGGGAAGAGGAACCTGAGACATTCCATTTCATTTGATCCACTCCTGCTCAGCAACAAGAGCAGAGCAACATAGAGGAGGGGCACCGAAAGCTCCTCCATTGCATCCTATCGTCTTCCTCCTCTCCGACGAGGGGAAGACTCCACCGGTGGTGAGGCAACCTTAGGATTAGCACTGAGCTAACCCCCTACCAAATCTCTCTCTACACTCTATTGTAATCCCTCAATTTTGGGTACTTTTGAGTTTAAGGATCATCAGCTGCTAGACCTAGGGCATCATTTGGCCCGAACCATGATAAATTGTTGCGTCCTCTCTATGATTCTTGTGTTCTTGAGTCCACCCGAGCCACCAGAGACTCGTACTCTAACACCGACTCAAACAACTATGCTTGCCGTGGTTCTGACCCCATGACACCTGGCGCGCTAGGTAGGGGATAGCATTAAGTGCGATTCAGACTCTATGGTGGTCGGAGCCACCTGCCTCGTGATTGGAGTAAGCGGCACCTCCCTAGATGGCGGTGTCCGCTTCCCTGACGAGTTCTTCATCATAGCCGGCACCTTCGCTCTGGGCTAGGTCCTCAACTTTGGGAGCCTAGCCCACATCGCCGTTTGGTACACTCCACGGGGCTGTGCTGGCGGGCAACAAGCCCCAGCATCGCCCTCTCCTCTGGGACTTCTAAGAGCAGACCTCGAGGTCGTTGCCTGATAGATACGGTGCGGTTTGGGCCCAAACCCCACTGTGTCGGACCACCGCCAGGTGTTTTACATGCTGGCCAACGTCCACTGAAAGCATGTAGGCCCCTAGTTGGGTTTTGGTGATTAATGACAATACAAGATTACTATGACTAATGTGTGTTTTGTAGAGGCAATTAAGTTAGGTCATGGTAATGGGGATCAATTGGGCAATCAAGGTGGTCATGCCCCTACGATGGAAATCGTTTTAGTTTTCAAAGGATGGACGACAAGGTTAAGGATAACTAGTTCTAAGTGTCGATTGGAGTTAGAGTGACACCTAGAGTAGTTTAGGACTTTGTTTTTCCTTTGGCCATACTATTAAGGGGGGTATGGACGGGTAGCTTGACCTAGATGAGTCTAGTGAGTTAGGTGTGGTGCACACTTCTTAAAACTAGCACTAGGTAGCTCCTACATATGCCTAAGATCCAATGGAGCAAACTTCATTCACATATGATCGAGAGTTGGAAGTGAATGGAGGGTCAAATGCTGACCGGATGCTGGCTTCGGTGCGACCGGACGCTGGTCGCAGGGTCCGATCAGTTCATTTGACCAAGGAGATTGCGTCTAGCGTGACCGGACGCTGGAGTGGTCAAGTGACCGGATGCTGAGGTCCAGCGTCCGGTCGACTCCAGTAAGGTTCCAGAAGAGAATATCTGCGGCCGGATGCGTTCGGTCAGTACTGACTGGACCCTGGGGGTTCAACGTCCGGTCGAGTACAGTAAGGTTCCAGTGAGGGTTTAATGCAACCGGACATATCCGGTCAGTGGTGATTGGACCCTGCCAGCGTTCGGTCAACACTTAAACACTGGTGTGCGGGTTGAACTGATCGGAGCGTCCGGTCAACATGACCGGAGCATCCGGTCACCCCGCAGAGGCACATAACAGTTCATTTTTCAGGCTGCCTTATAAATAGAAGCTCCACTCATGTGTGGAGTCACTTTTGCTCATTCCAACAGCTAAGAAACATGTTTGTGAGTGCCAAGAAGAGCAAGGTCCTAGTGAGGTGATTGAGATTTGAGAATCTAAGAGAGTAGCCTCATTAGTGAATCAAGAGTAGCAAAGTGTGCATCCACCGTTCTCATTAGGCTTCGCGTGGTCAAGTGAGAGTTCATGCTTGTTACTCTTGGTGATCGCCATCACCTAGATGGCTTGGTGGTGATTGTGAGCTTGGTGATCACCCGACGAAGCTTGTGGGTGATCCAACTCAAGTTGTGAGCGGTTGTGGGTGATTCACCACGATGGAGTGTCGAAGAATCAACTCATAGAGAGCACTTGATCCTTGCGCGGATCAAGGGGGAGCTACACCCTTGCGTGGGTGCTCCAACAAGGACTAGTGGGGAGTGGTGACTCTCCGATACCTCAGCAAAACATCGCCGCGTTCCTCTCTCTCCATTTACTTTGAGCATTTACTTTGAGCAATTCAATACTTGTTTTTACATTCATAGAATTGCCATGCTAGAGTAAGTTTGGAACATAGGTTGCAAGTCCTTTGTGCGTTAGATTGATAGAAAAACTTTTCTAGGCACAAGGGGTTAATTGGGCTAACCGTAGGATTTAATTATTGTAAGAAAATTTAGAATTAGCCCAATTCACCCCCTCTTAGGCATCTTAATCCTTTCAATTGGTATCAGAGCCTCGTGCTCACATTTTTAAGCTTAATCGCTTTGAGCAAGATGTCTCACGGGGATGGACCTCCTCCTATCTTTGAGGGAGATGACTTTCCATATTGGAAAATTTGCATGGAGGCGTACTTAGAAGCTTAGACGTTGGTATACTTAGAGCCACCTCACAAGGCTTACCAAAACCTCGAGATGCTACTAACTTATAAGGCGATGAGGTTAATTATGAAAAGTGGAATGCAAAGGCTCGAAACACCATCTTTAGAGGCCTTTGCAAAGATGTGTTCAACCACGTAAGGAACCACAAAGACGCCCATGCACTATGGTCAGACATTTGTGCGCTCTATGAGGGAACCAAGAGTGAGCATTGAAACATCCTCAATTTTCCTTGAAGGGAAAATCCACAGAATGAATTTCAATATGATAAAACCAAGAACTGTTTCCATCATATTATCATATTTCAGTCGATGTCACAGTCATACATCGTAAGATTACAAGAATACAAGATATTACATCATTAGGGAACACACCTATTATAGAGTTAATCTAGCGGAAGACTATCGAGTGAAGGCTCCTCCTTCACGGGCATCATCAGAGTTGGCGTAGTGCAGCATAGATTCCATCTCCGAACCAAACTTGAGCATAGGCACGAGACCCTCTAATCCTTCTAAAGTCAGCATCTCTGAGAAGCAGGAAATCTACACACCGCTAGATGTGTGCAGGCCATGGTTAGCACCAATAAGCTTTAGTGGAAAAGATAAACAAGGAATCTGGCGATCCTAATATTTGGCTGTGGTTTGCATCCTTAGCGCACGAGAAGTAAATAGCATTAGTAATATAATTAATAATAATATCCAATTTTTAACACATTCACCACTACACCATCCATATCCATCCGCCAACCATCCATCCCAAACCATCTCCACACCACCACACCACACTCATCTCACACACTCGGGTCGACATGCCAACTCCCTCTCGGCCTTGTCTCAACAGCCCGCAGCCCCCAAGGCTCATGACCAGAAAATACCCCAACCCTAGATGGAGGAAAGAAGGACCCATCTCCTATCTAGTTTAAGTGAAACCCAGGAAAGGTCCATAGCCGACAAGTCAGCATATGTATCGATCGATCAACCAAACACTCTGCAGAGGTTTTACATACCCACAAGATTAGCCATCCTCGGCGTCTAGAATCTCCTAGGCAGAATTCTGGTCGCTTGCTAGCCTAGAACGATGCCACCCTACCTCTCAGCCCTGGAACATCCCAAGTCTAGTCTAGGATGGCTGATACTGTGAGTTGTAGACAGAGCCAGGGCCCTCTGGATGTCAAGAGCCAAGTCCACAAGTCCTCCTAAAGTCTCAAAAGGGTGTGGAGAAAACCGCGCGCCCTGTACCTCCTTGCACACGTTTGCCTAGCAGTAGCGGCATTGTTCTACCAAGTAGTCCGACCGTCCCACACCATATAGGGCGAGTGGGATGTAAAGGATTCTCGGTGAGTCTGAGTACTAGTAAGTCCTTATGGATTGACCAAGCCAGAAAGTCTTCATCAGGGTTTCCATTTTATGTGCCACCATAGCACCTCTACCCCGGGCTCCACCTCTCTGAGGTTCACACCCAGGGACACCTCCAGTTACCATTTACCCACCACAGGTATTCCATATCCAAGTGCCTAGGTAGCACCACATAGCAAGACTCACCCTAGGCTCATCGCTATTCTAGCTCGGTCGACACAACCCTCACTCTCCACGCACCCAAGACACATGTAGCACGCTCACACACCACCAAGTCTGGCACCCATAGCCAAACCATTTCTAGGGGGTTCACGACCAGCATCACATCCCCGATATAATGTGAAGTGGAGTTAATAATAAGTATAGTGGTGTAATATGCAAGCAAGCAGGCAAGTCAGCATGTATAAGTGAGCGAATGCGCAAAGTAGGGTGTCGTGGTAGAGTGGATTGCATCAGGGTGATAATGGCTCAGGTAGTAGCATGCATCAATATACTAGCAAATGATTAAATATAAAGCGCTAGTAGTTCTAGATATTATGCAATGTCTAATAGGATTCTCTAAAAGAGGGTGCTGCCATGACACCTACGATGTCGAGGTAGTAGTGGTACAAATCTTCGTTAGTCGGTGTAGTCGATCAGCAAGGTCTCCTCCTCCAAGGGTCCTTTCATCGATCACGTTCTCCTCCTCCATCGGGTTCTGATCCAACGTTGTCCTTGAGGCGATCACCTCCCAAAACACACTCAAGGCAAGAGAACAAACAATATTCCAACAAGACCTAGAAGGGACACAAAGAGGAAATGACTTGGCCCTCTCGGCTGATGTCCGATCCCTGGGCCAAGGAAACAGGAGTGGTTGTTCACTAAGCATGAGCTTTAAGTGAAGGTCTAGCCTGTACTTCCCGGGCCAACTGTGGTCAACCGGTATGGCTTCAAGATAAATTGCCAAGACCTCAGCTTATCCTAAGCAAACACCATGGCTCACGGTCTTTCGAACCGAGCATCATAGGGATTGACGTGAATCGAATGGTGCGGCTATACAATTCTGTTCTCTTTCAATCCGTACGCCATTGTAATTGACAAGGACCAAGAAAGGGTGGAGCAAGAGAGAAAGACATGGCAAGGGTCTACTCCTTCCAATACACACGCCTTGGCAAGGGACGAGGCATCGGAAAGGAGCGACACACAAAAGGACACGAGTGCCCAATCCACTTGTAGGGTATCAGGACCTAGGTGCACTAGAATGCACTAAGACATCCTAGGGTTCTTAGCGGTGCGGTTGTCACTGCGAGAACCACTAAAATGCTACAGTCCAATTGGGTACAAACATACAAGGGCTTAAGCATGAAAGAATCAAAAGAGAAGAACACGAGATTCACCTTCCTTTGATCCACTCGCCATAGAAGCCGATGAGGATCAAAGGGATGGAATCAAGAGTGCAATAAACACCAAACAAGCAAGGGGCTCAATCCACATCTCACTGGATCAACGGGGATTGAGAACTAAAGAGATAAGAATGGAATCCGTTCTCTTTCGACCAACTCGTCATGGAACGGACAAAGGTCAGAAGAACAGAGATACAGTCCCACGATCCAAACCAACTCGTAGGGCATCACAACCATGCAACTAAACAGCACAAGGCTATTCCCTTAGTTCATAGCAGTGCGGTTGTCACCGCTTAGATCTGAAGGAATGCTATGGTCAAGGTGGTGCAATCATATAAGGTGGCCAATATAAACACAGGCGAGAAGAGGTAGAGCTCAATGGTCATGGCGAGGGGACTCATGGCTATGGTCAAGGTGGTGCAATCATATAAGGTGGCATCCGTCTTCTAGAATCATCATATCCCGACTCGTCCACTAAGTTAGGCCACAAAGGGCTCATTGTGTGCGGGTGATATCCGCACCAATGTTTAGTGCACAATGGCCAGGTCCTAGGGCTGAATCGGATTACTAATAATTGTAGTACGTCGGAGACAACTAAAAGTGAGGGAGCGAGTTATGCTCGCCATTACGGCCATGGTGGGGTGAACCCATGACCGAAATGGTTGAACGAGGTATGATCTCTCGACCGGCTTGAAGGCACGGTCCTCAGACAATTAAACTCCAATACACAAGATACAAAGTCGCAAACACAAAGATGAATGGAGTAGCATATTTCCATAGCGAGGGGGATAGGTAGACCTACACAAGGGCATGGTGTAGATAGATATAGATAGATCAAGATCATGTATTGTAAGTGGACGAACGAGTATAAGAATGAGCAGGAAGGGGCTTTCGCCGGTGTCGGGAATGGCGTTCGACTAGGATTCGACTTCGTGGCAAAGATGTGGAGGGCCATAGGCTATTGTAACTTTTCCCAGAGGTTTGTGGCTTCTTCTGGCCAGCTGAGGCTAGCTATGGCTTGCTGTGGCTAGCTGTGGCTTGCTACGGCTCGCTGTGGCTAGCTGCGGCTGGCTACAAGTGGCTATGGTTGGCCAAGGCTAGCTATGGCTGCCTTTGGCTGGCTGTGGCCAGCTACAGCCAGTTGTGGCTGGCTGCATCTTGCTATAGTTGGCCAGACGTGGATGCGGCTGGCCAAGACGTAGCTAAGGCTTGGTCGAATGACGGTTGTTGTTCTTGGACTTAGCTCCAGTGGCTATGGCATTGGCTCGCACACGTGGCTCAGCGTAGGACTACGCATGGGCATGTGAACGGCCACGGCGGTGTGGTCTCGAGGCTCACGCGACGTCATGCGGAGGCACGGCCATGCGTCACCACATGCAAGTGAGCGTGCATAAGTCCACGGCTCGTGGCGTGCGTCCACGAACGACGGGGCAAAGCAAGGCTAGAGCTCTTGGGATGGTGTGTGTGTGAGCACGAATGGCAGTGGTCGATTGTAGTGGCGGCAAGGCACATGCCAAGCCACTGAGGTGCTTGCGTGTGAGTGCATGTGTGCCCGTGCGGCGAGCGGCCATAAAAGGCTCTGTCTTGGTCTTTGTCTAGCAAGGTGAGGGCAAGTGTCCATGGCTGCGAGGCTCTAGCTCCATGTGTGGTCGGGGGACTTGGCGGCGTCGGCGTTCTTTACAGGGTGAAGGTGTCCAAGTGTGCAAACAGATGGTGAGTCGGATCCTTATGGAGGCTTGGGCACATGAGGTTCCATGAGTGCGGTGTGGCTGTTAGCTATTGCACAGGGGCGTCGAGACGACAGCCAAGGGCCATGAACATTGAGGCCACTGGCAAGGCTGTGGCTTGGCTTGGGCAACCGGAACAGAGAAGATTGGTACGTGCGTGCTCGTGTAGGTGTCGTGTAGTGGCTTGTTGGGGCACGCCGTGCTGCAGATTGTGGTCGTTTGCACTAGTGGCTAGCATGTGGCTATCCAGGGAAAAACTCTACAGCCTTCCTTCGGGTCAGAGGTGGCCGAAGTCCGGCAGAACATTGCCAGCACAGCGGTGCTCTGTGAGCGGTCATGCCGGCGAGGTGGGCATGGGCTTATGCTAGCTCTACTGGTCCTCGGTGGTCGGAATGCGGCTGATCCACGATAGAATCTGGCCATGGCGAGCATGGTGGTCGTGTCTAGGTGGCGTCGGCGTTCCTAAGCTCTAGTGGCTTGGCAAGGCCGTGCTTGGGCCGTGTGCGTGCGTGCATGTGTTTGTTGGTCCAAGGGCCAGCCTTGTGCTAACTCTACTGGTTCTAGGAGGTCAGAACGAGGCGGTGTCATGGGAACACTGTGGCGCTCCGGCGGTGCATGGGCAGACACAGCCAGTGGCTCGAAGGCCGGTCAAGCAGGCATCAAGACATCAGACAAAAGGTGGGGTTTGGGGAACTTGTGCTCATTGTTGGGCTCATGGTGGTCAGGGTAGCGGTGCAGTGGCGGGTCAAGGCTGCGACGTGTTGCTACGATGCTGTGTAGACGATCAAAGTGCTGGGGTCACGAAGGCAGGGCACGGCGAGGTCGTCAGGCCCCAGCAAGGTGTCCGTGTCGTAGACAATGTCGCGACCATGCTGGAGATAGAGTCATAGGCGCGATGTCGAGGTGGTGGTGTTCTAGCTCGAAGCAGAGGATGACGACCCAGAGGGCGACGCCGTGGTGTCGGGGCGCTACACGGCGTGGTGGTTGGGCGTGGCATGGCGCTGAGGCTGGGTGCGACATCATGGTGACAAGGGAGCAGGGGCGTCGGTCGATGGAGGTAGTCTATGGTGCGGCTGGTGGCGCATGGCTACAGGGAGTCCGGGAGAGGCGCTGGCTAATGTGGCTTTTATAGCACGAGGATTAGGGCTTCCAGGGGGTGCTGATGATCCTCGGTGTTCATGCATAGGCAGGGACACGCGATGCGCATCAAGCGGCATGGAAGCCGGGGTGCTGTCGGGACGCACGCGTGGGAGCAGGCGTTGCGAGCGGCGGTGGTGGGGTCTGGGAGTTAGGCGCTACCCTAGGGTTTAGGAGGCTGGGGCATCGGTCATGGGCCAAGCTAAGGCGAGGTGGGCGCGAGCGGGCCTCCGCACTGCTAGGCCGAGCAGCTGGGCTCTCTACGCGCGTGAGGCATGCCGCGAGGGAGAGGAAGGGCGAGTGGGCTGGCGGGGCGAGCTGGGCCAGTCAGGCGCGAGTAGGCCGAACTGCTGAGCTGGTTGGGCTGGTTTGGCTTTCCTATTTTCCTTTCCCCTTTTCTAATTTCTTATCTATTTATTCCTCTATTATATTTACTTCCAAAAGCTCCTAAATTGGTATACACGTGTTGCCAACATGTACAGCTCCTAGTGGGGTCCTCTAGGGGTTATCTACGGGTTTAGGGTTAAGTCCACGGCAACAACAGTGTCGGGTTATGGTTGTTTATTCGAGAGAGGTTCAAGAGAGTCCGATGGAAGAAATTCCAGAGGAGAAGACATCTCAATGATTGAGATGGAATCAGTGGGAATGAGAGAAAGTGCTACGGATCTATGCACTCTGACACAAAACCCTAACTCGACCAAGAAACTCTAGCAAGCTCCTACAAGCAATACTATATGTATGCAACAATTTATTTATAAATTGTTCTTTGTTTGACCTAGCATCTACATGCTTCACACATTGCAGGAAAATTTTTAAAAAGTTCGTATTTTTGGCTTCTCCAAAAACCTAGTTTGTTATAGTCCACCCCCCTTATAGGAATCTCGTCCCTGAGATTAAGGTGTTACCCAGTCGGTATGAGGTGGGGTGCTTCTTTCGAAGTCCACACTGTTGTCTTGTTGCTTCTCGATCAAGGTTGTTGTTCTATAGAACATTGGAAAAGGAAATGTCGTCCTTTTGTTTTCTTCAATAACTCAATCCAAATTTGTACGGGGTGTCCAAGGATCTCGAGCGGTTTTGCAGATCTAGGGGTTTTATCGAGGCTTGGTTATTTCCATGGCGTTAGGCCTAGGTACCGGTTGGTTAGTTTTTGAAACCTTATTTGAAAATTGGAGGGTGATTTTATAAACTTTGAAGTCCAGGAGTGTTTTTGGAAAAAGTTGAAATCAATGCGAGTTTTGAAGTCAAAATCTTTTGAATGTCTTTGTTTTCAAGACAAAACAAGGTTTCTTTTATGATTTCAAAAGTAAGGTGATTTCAAATCAAAAGGTTTTGAATCTTGGTTTAGCTTTCAAAACAAAACATTATTACCTTTTTGTTTAAATCGAACAGAGCTGGTTCTCAAAATGGTTTTAAAATCATTTCTTATTTTGAAAGGTATGGCTTTTGCAATCATTCTTTTGAAACCCTCCTCTTTCAAAGAAACACTTTTGAAACTAAGTTTTGGAAAGCTCCTTTTGGTTTTGCTAGGTTTCTTTGTAAAGAGTTGCAAACAAAACTTTTACAAGTGTTTTGTTTGGTAAATGAGTTGCAATCCATTTTGAAGACAAAGTTTATTTGAAAAGGATTTGGCTCTTCGGGTTAAATCAAAATCTTTTTAAAACAAAATTTGGGATAAAGATCTTTGGTTTGAAATATTTTGTTGAAGGTAGGGATGAAAAGCAAAATACATTTTGGAAGGAAGTTGGTTTCCAAATCATTTTGTAGAAAGCATTTGAATTCAAAATAATTTGAAAAGGAGTTTATTTCCTTTGTAAAGGGGAAGGTCCTATTAAAGAGTTTTTGGATTTATTTTACTTTGAAATGAAATATCTTTTGTTCAAGAGGGAACTCTTTAACCAAAAACAAAGGGAGAGAAGTTTTGAAAAATGCATTGAGTTGAAACTCGAAAACAATTTGAAAATGGACTGGTGAAGATATGATGCATCGGTTTCATATTCCCAACTGGTAGTCAAGGTCACTTATCTAGTCATATGGTGGTCTTGGTTTTAGCCTGCTAGGTTAGCTAGGGTCCTAGAGTCACACATAAATAAAATAGGTTCTATAGCCTACATTCAGATAATAAAACTCGCAAAAAGGCACAAGAAGCTCAACAACATAAGATCCAGACAATCAGGCAGCATTACAACTCCTATGTGTATAGTGTTGACTTAAGGCAACTCCTAAGCCTTCAAGTCTCACACATCTATCATTCTAGCGTGGGCGGTAAAAGTGGTATATTACCTAAGGTCAACTTTTCAGATTAGGGAAGGTCTGTTAGTAGCAGAATCCAAGGCAGAGAAAGGGAAACAAGTGTTAGCAACTATAACTCTACAACATACAGGATGGTTAGCTATTATACTAGTGTTTGGTCCTAAAGGTCTCGTCCTAAGGTCAAGTATGGCTCTGATATCAACTGAAACATCCTTAATTTTCCTTGAAGGGAAAATCCACAGAATGAATTTCAATATGATAAAACCAAGAACTGTTTCCATCATATTATCATATTTCAGTCGATGTCACAGTCATACATCGTAAGATTACAAGAATACAAGATATTACATCATTGGGGAACACACCTATTACAGAGTTAATCTAGCGGAAGACTATCGAGTGAAGGCTCCTCCTTCATGGGAATCATCAGAGTTGGCGTAGTGCAGCGTAGATTCCATCTCTGAACCAAACTTGAGCATAGGCACGAGACCCTCTAATCCTTCTAAAGTCAGCATCTTTGAGAAGCAGGAAATCTGCACACCGCTAGATGTGTGCAGGCCATGGTCAGCATCGATAAGCTTTAGTGGAAAAGATAAACAAGGAATCTGGCGATCCTAATATTTGGCAGTGGTTTGCATCCTTAGCGCATGAGAAGTAAATAACATTAGTAATATAATTAATAATAATATCCAATTTTTAACACATTCACCACCACACCATCCATATCCATCCACCAACCATCCATCCCAAACCATCTCCACACTACCACACCACACTCATCTCACACACTCGGGTCGACAGGCCAACTCCCTCTCGGCCTTGGCTCAACGGCCCATAGCCCCCAAGGCTCATGACCAGAAAATACCCCAACCCTGGAGGGAGGAAAGAAGGACTCATCTCCTATCTAGTTTAAGCGAAACCCAGGAAAGGTCCATAGCCGACTAGTCAGCATATGTATCGATCGATCAACCAAACACTCTGCAAAGGTTTTACATACCCACAAGATTAGCCATCCTTGGAGTCTAGAATCTCCTAGGCAGAATTCCAGTCGCTTGCTAGCCTAGAACGATGCCACCCTACCTCTCAGCCCTAGAACATCCCAAGTCTAGTCTAGGATGGCTGATACTATGAGTCGTAGATAGAGCCAGGGCCCTCCGGATGTCAAGAGCTAGGTCCACAAGTCCTCCTAAAGTCTCGGAAGGGTGTGGGGAAAACCGCGCGCCCTGTACCTCCTTGCACACGTTCGCCTAGCAGTAGTGGCATTGTTCTACCAAGTAGTCCGATCGTCCTGCACCATATAGGGCGAGTGGGATGTAAAGGATTCCTGGTGAGTCTGAGTACTAGTAAGTCCTTATGGATTGACCAAGCCAGAATGTCTTCATCAGGGTTTCCAGTTTATGTGCCACCATAGCACCTCTACCCCAGGCTCCACCTCTCCGAGGTTCACACCTCGGGACACCTCCAGTTACCATTTACCCGCCATAGGTATTCCATATCCAAGTGCCCAGGTAGCACCACATAGCAAGACTCACCCCAGGCTCATCGCTATTCCGGCTCGGTCGACACAACCCTCACTCTCCACGCACCCAAGACACATGCAGCACGCTCACACACCACTAAGTCTGGCACCCATAGCCAAACCATTTCTAGGGGGTTCACCACCAGCATCACGTCCGTGATATAATGCGAAGTGGAGTTAATAATAAGTATAGTGGTGTAATATGCAAGCAAGCAGGCAAGTTAGCATGTATAAGTGAGCGAATGCGCAAAGTAGGGTGTCGTGGTAGAGTGGGTTGCATCAGGGTGATAATGGCTTAGGTAGTAGCATGCATCAATATACTAGCGAATGATTAAATATAAAGCGCTAGCAGTTCTAGATAATATGCAATGTCTAATAGGATTCTGTAAAAGTGGGTGCTGCCATGACACCTGCGATGTCGAGGTAGTAGTGGTACAAATCTTCGTTAGTTAGTGTAGTCGATCAGCAAGGTCTCCTCCTCCAAGGGTCCTTTTGTCGATCACGTTCTCCTCCTCCATCGGGTTTTGATCCAACGTTGTCCTTGAGGCGATCACCTCCCAAAACACACTCAAGGCAAGAGAACAAACAATATTCCAACAAGACCTAGAAGGGACACAAAGAGGAAACGACTTGGCCCTCTCGGCTGATGTCTGATCCCTAGGCCAAGGAAACAAGAGTGGTTGTTCACTAAGCACGAGCTCTAAGTCAAGGCCTAGCCTGTACTTCCTGAGCCGATTATGGTCGACCTGTACGGCTTCAAGATAAATAGCCAAGACCTCAGCTTATCCTAAGCAAACACCATGGCTCATGGTCTTTCGATCTAGGCGTCATTAGGATTGACGTGAATCGAACGGTGCAGCTATACAATTCTAGTCTCTTTCAATCCATATGCCATTGTAATTGACGAGGACCAAGAAAGGGTGGAGCAAGAGAGAAAGACATGGCAAGGGTCTACTCCTTCCAATACACATGCCATGGCAAGGGATGAGGCATCGGAAAGGAGTGACACACAAAAGGACGCGAGTGCCCAATCCACTTGTAGGGTATCAGGACCTAGGTGCACTAGAATGCACTAAGACATCCTAGGGTTCTTAGCGGTGCGGTTGTCACCGCGAGAACCACTGAAATGCTACGGTTCAATTGGGTACAAACATACAAGGGCTTAAGCACGAAAGAATCAAAAGAGAAGAACACGAGATTCAACTTCCTTTGATCCACTCGCCATAGAAGCCAACGAGGATCAAAGGGATGGAATCAAGAGTGCAATAAACACCAAACAAGCAAGGGGCTCAATCCACATCTCACTAGATCGATAGGGATTGAGAACCAAAGAGAGAAGAATGGAATCCGTTCTCTTTCGACCAACTCGTCATGGAATGGACGAAGGTCGAAAGAACAGAGATACAGTCCCATGATCCAAACCAACTCGTAGGGCATCATGACCGTGCAACTAAATGGCACAAGGCTATTCCCTTGGTTTGCAGCAGTGCGGTTGTCACCGCTTAGATCTGAAGGAATGCTATGGTCAAGGTGGTGCAATCATATAAGGTGGCCAATATAAACACAAGCGAGAAGAGGTAGAGCCCAATGGTCATGGCGAGGGGACTCATGGCTATGGTCAAGGTGGTGCAATCATATAAGGTGGCATCCGTCTTCTAGAATCATCATATCCTGACTCGTCCACTAAGTTAGGCCACAAAGGGCTCATTGTGTGTGGGTGATATCTGCACCGATGTTCAGTCTACAATGGCCAGGTCCTAGGGCTGAATCGGATTACTAATAATTGTAGTACGTCGGAGACAACTAAAAGCGAGGGAGCGAGTTATGCTCGCCATTATGGCCTCGGTGGGGGCGAACCCATGACCGAAATGGTCGAACGAGGTACGATCTCTTGACCGGCTTGAAGGCACGGTCCTTAAACAATTAAACTCCAATACACAAGATACAAAGTCGCAAACACAAAGATGAATGGAGTAGCATATTTCCATAGTGAGGGGGATAGGTAGACCTACACAAGGGCATGGTGTAGATAGATATAGATAGATCAAGATCATGTATTGTAAGTGGACGAACGAGTATAAGAATGAGCAGGAAGGGGCTTTCGCCGGTGTCGGGAATGGTGTTCGACTAGGATTCGACTTCGCAACAAAGATGTGGAGGGCCATAGGCTATTGTAACTTGTCCTAGAGGTTTGTCACTTCTTCTGGCCAGCTGAGGCCAGCTATGGCCTGCTGTGGCAAGCTATGGATTGCTATGGCTCGCTGTGGCTGGCTACGGCTGGCTACAAGTGGCCATGGTTGGTCAAGGCTGGCTATGGCTGCCTTTGGCTGGCTGTGGCCAGCTACAGCCAGTTGTGGCTGGCTGCATCTTGCTATAGTTGGCTAGACACGGCTGCGGCTGGCCAAGACGTAGCTAAGGCTTGGTCGAATGACGGCTGTTGTTCTCGGACTTAGCTCCAGTGGCTATGGAGTTGGCTCGCACACGTGGCTCAGCGTAGGACTGCGCATGGGCATGTGAACGGCCATGGCGATGTGGTCCCGAGGCTCACGCGACATCATGCGGAGGCACGGCTGTGCGTCACCACATGCAAGTGAGCATGCATAAGTCCACAGCTCATGGCATGCGTCCATGAATGATAGGGCGAAGCAAGGCTGGAGCTCTTGGGATGGTGTGTGTGCGAGCATAAATGGCAGTGGTCGATTGTAGTGGCGGCAAGGCACATGCCAAGCCACTGCAGTGCTTGCATGTGAGTGCATGCGTGCCCGTGCGGTGAGCGGCCATAAAAGGCTCTGTCTTGGTCTTTGTCTGGCAAGGTGAGGGAAAGTGTCCATGGCTGCGAGGCTCTAGGTCCGTGTGTGGTCGGGGGACTTGGCGGCGTCGGCGTTCTTTATAGGGTGAAGGTGTCCAAGTGTGCAAACAGATGGCGAGTCAGATCCTTGTGGAGGCTTGGGCACGTGAGGTTCCATGAGTGTAGTGTGGCTGTCAGCTGTTGCACAGGGGTGTTGAGACGACAGCCAAGGGCCATGAACGTCGAGGCCACTAGCAAGGCTGTGGCTTGGCTTGGCTTGGGCAACCGGAATAGAGAAGATTGGTACGTGCATGCTCGTGTAGGTGTCATGTAGTGGCTTGCTAGGGCACGCCGTGCGGCAGATCGTGGTCGTGGGCACTAGTGGCTAGCACGCGGCTATCTAGGGAAAAACTCTATAGCCTTCCTTCGAGTCAGAGGTGGCCGGAGTCCGGCGAAACATTACCGGCACAGCGGCGCTCCGCGAGCGGTCATGCCGGTGAGGCGGGCATGGGCTTATGCTAGCTCTACTGGTCCTCGATGGCCGGAACGTGGCTATTCCACAGTAGAATCTGGCCATGGTGAGCATGGTGGTTGTGTCTGGGTGGCGTCGGTGTTCCTAAGCTCCAGTGGCTCGGCAAGGCCATGCTTGGGCTGTGTGCATGCGTGCATGTGTTCGTTGGTCCAAGGGCCGGCCTTGTGCTAACTCTACTGGTTCCAGGAGGTTGGAACGAGGCGGTGTCATGGGAACACGGCGGCGCTCAGGCGGTGCACGGGCAGACACGGTCAGCGGCTCGAAGGCCAGTTAGGCATGCATCAAGACATCAGACAAAAGGTGGGGTTTGGGGAACCTGTGCTCACTGTTGGGCTCATAGTGGTTAGGGTAGCGGCATGGTGGCGGGTCAAGGCTGCGATGTGTTGCTACGGTGCCATGCAGATGGTCAAAGTGCCGGGGTTGCGGAGGCAGGGAACGGTGAGGTCGTCGAGCTCCAGTGAGGCATCCATGTCATAGACGATGTTGCGACCATGCTGGAGACAGAGTCATAGGCACGACGTTGAGGTGGTGGCGTTCTGGCTCGGAGCAGAGGATGACGACACAGAGGGTGACACCGTGGTGTTAGGGCACTGCACGACATGGTGGTTGGGCGTGGCACGACGTCGAGGCTGGGCATGACATCGTGGCGACAAGGGAGCAGGGGCGTCGGTCGATGGAGGTAGTCCATGGTGCGGCTAGTGGCGCGTGGCTACAGGGAGTCCAGGAGAGGCGCCGGCTGCTGTGGCTTTTATAGCGCGAGGATTAGGGCTTCCAGGGGGTGCCGATGATCCTCAGCGTCCGTGCACAGGCAGGGACACGCGGTGCGCATCAAGCGGCGTGGAAGCCAGGGTGCTATTGGGACGCATACGTGGGAGCGGGCGTTACAAGTGGTGGCGATAGGGTCTAGGAGTTGGGCGCTGCCCTAGGGTTTAGGAGGCTGGGGCGTCAGTCATGGGCCAAGCCAGGGCGAGGTGGGCGTGAGTGGGCCTCCGCACTGCTGGGCCAAGTAGCTGGGCTCTCTGCGCGCGCGAGGCAGGCCATGAGGGAGAGGAAGGGCGAGTTGGCTGGCGGGGCGGGCTGGGCCAATCAGGTGCGAGCAGGCCAAACTGTTGAGCTGGTTGGGCCGGTTTGGCTTTCCTATTTTCCTTTCCCCTTTTCTAATTCCTTATCTATTTATTCCTCTATTATATTTACTTCCAAAAGCTCCTAAATTGGTATACACATGTTGCCAACCTGTACAACTCCTAGTGGGGTCCTCTAGGGGTTATCTACAGGTTTAGGGTTAAGTCCACGGCAACAACAGTGTCGGGTTATGGTTGTTTAATGAGAAGAATTTGAGAGAGAGGTTCAAGGGAGTCCAATAGAAGAAATTCCAGAGGAGAAGACATCTCAATGATTGAGATGGAATCAGTGGGAATGAGAGAAAGTGCTATAGATCTATGCACTCTGACACAAAACCCTAACTTGACCAAGAAACTCTGACAAGCTCCTACAAGCAATACTATATGTATGCAACAATTTATTTATAAATTGTTCTTTGTTTGACCTAGCATCTACATGCTTCACACATTGCAGGAAAAATTTTAAAAAGTTCGTATTTTTGGCTTCTCCAAAAACCCGGTTTGTTACAAGCGTGAGGAACGCTATCATCTTGTAATTAAAAAGCTAAATTCATTTGAGATGCTTCCCAAAGAATGTGCTAATGAGATATATTCATGTTTAAATGTTCTTGTAGAGGAAGTCAATGGGCTTGGACTTACTCAAATGTCACCATCTGACATCGTGAGAAAGATCTTGAGTGTCCTCCCCATTGACAAATATGGGCATATTGTGACCGTGCTACATCAAGGTGATCTTTCCACCGCTACACTGACACAAATCTTGGGAAAGATCAATGCTCATGAGATGTACATGCACATCATGCCACAAGATGGCTCATCCTCTACCAAGAAGAAAGAGAAGGACTTAGCATACAAAGCTAGGCAAGATAAGGGCAAAGCAAGACTTGAGTATGAGAGCTCAAGTGATGAAGAAGATGAAGATGAAAATCTTGCTCTCATGGTGAGGAAAGCCGCCAAGATGCTAAAGAAGCTAAACAAGAGTGGCATCAAGTTCGACGGCAAGAAGAAGAAGTTCTTCACAAGCTCTAGAAGAAAGCTAATCTCTAAAATGGATTGCTTCAATTGTGGTGAACTTGATCATCTAGCACATCAATGCACCAAGCCTAAGAAAGACAAGTTCAAGAACAAGAACAATGGCAAGAAAGATGACTCAAGTAACGAAGATGAAGATGAGAAGAAGAAGAACAAGCCATACAAGAAGAGAGATGGCAAAAAGAGGGACTTCCATAAGAAGAAGAGTGGAAAGGCCTACATCATCGGTGATTGGCTCATGGCCATTGATTCATCTAGTGGATCATCCGATGATGATAGAGAAGATGAGAAGGTGGCCGCCATTTCTATTGATC
Source organism: Miscanthus floridulus (assembly GCF_019320115.1). Lineage (NCBI taxonomy): Eukaryota > Viridiplantae > Streptophyta > Magnoliopsida > Poales > Poaceae > Miscanthus > Miscanthus floridulus. The sequence continues at coordinate 51,706,327 of NC_089595.1, read as the reverse complement.
TTTCATCTTCACCGCCACCATTGCCATCATCCTCAACACACCTATGCCTTATGGCCAAGGGTGAACGCAAGGTAACTAATAATGATGATAGCAGTGATGATGAGCAAGCTAGTGATGATGATAGCGATAGCGATGATGATGATTCACCTTCATATGATGATCTTGTCAAAATACTAAGAAAATACACTAAGATCATTAGAAAGAGTAGAGCTAAAAATGATTCACTCTTAGCAAAATGCGATACATTGGAAAAGGCTAATGTTGAGCTTAAAGAAACAAATGATGCTATATCATCCAAACTCAAGGAGCTCAAATCTTCTAAGAAAGAGCTTAAAGATAAACATGATAAACTTAAGTGGGTGCACAATGAGCTCATCACTAGCCACAACAAGCTAAAAGATGAATATACAACTCTAAAGATCAATTATGATACTCTTGTTATTGCTCAAGAATTTTTACCAAATGAGCCACATGATGCTACTAACCATGTTGCTAAGATTGATATAGCTACATCATGTGATGATTTAATTGATGAGAGCATTGAGCAAGGATCTAGTGGCAAAGGCAAGAAAGTGGTTGAGTGCAATGACTATGATGAATATGTCAAGCTCAAGAATGCAAATGAAATGCTCATGAAAGATCTTGAAGAAATGAAAAGCCACAATACCATTATGCTAGAAACTCTTGATCATGATAAAGAGTTGATCCTTGAGAATGAGAAGCTCAAAGAAGAGAACAAGAAGCTCAAGGAAGAGAAGAATAATGATGTTCTCAAGGAAGAGAACAAGAAGCTCAAGATGGAGAAAGAGCATCTCAAGATGGGATTGAGCAAGTTTGCAAGAGGCAAGCATCTCCAAAGTGAGCTACTCATGAACACCATCATGAAGATGGATAGAAGTGGCATTGGATATGTGGCAAGTGTAGAGAAGAAGAAGGCTCAAGTTCAACAATAACAATCAAAGCCAAAGCCAAAGCCAAAGAGATGTTTTGAGTGTGGACAAGAAGACCACTTTGCTCATGAGTGCCAAACTCCACCACCACAACCCTTGCCCAAGCATGCTAGACCCTTCGCCTTCAATGCTCACTACATGCTTAGAAAGGATTCTAGTGGAAAGATGAAAGTCATGTTCTTAGGACCCCCTAACAAGAATAGGCCTAAGAAGATTTGGGTGTCTAAGTCACTTGTTGAGAAGGTGAAGGGCCCTCAACAAGTTTGGGTTCCTAAAGCTTGAATCTCTTGTGTGTAGGTGAACTACAAGACCGGTGGAAGTCATTGGGTTATTGATAGTGGTTGCACTCAACATATGACCGATGATCCTCATATGTTCATCTCACTAGATGAAGAGGTAGATGGACAAGAGAAAATAACATTTGGAGATAACTCAAAGGGCAAGGTTAAAGGATTGGGCAAAGTGGCAATATCAAATGATCATTCCATCTCCAATGTGCTTTATGTTGCTTCATTGAGTTTCAACTTGCTATCCGTTGGACAATTGTGTGATCTTGGCTTCCAATGCTTGTTCACCGAGAAGGAGGTTGTTGTATCCAAGGTAGATGATAATCAAGTGATATTGAATGGATTTAGATACAACAACTTATATCTAGTGGACTTCACCTCCGAAGATGCAAATTTGAAAACTTGCCTATTCACCAAAACAACACTTGGGTGGCTATGGCATAGAAGACTTGCTCATGTTGGGATGAGCTCACTCAAGAAGCTTATGAAGAATGACTTGGTCAGAGGGTTGAAGGATGTGAAGTTTGAAAAGGACAAGCTTTGTAGTGCATGTCAAGCCGACAAGCAAGTTGCAAATACTCATCCAACCAAAACTTTCTTGTCAACCACAAGAGTGCTAGAACTCCTTCACATAGATTTAATTGGACCTCTCTAGAATCGACTGGACGCTGGGTGGTAGCGTCCGATCGCTACCACCGGAGCGTCCGGTCAGTAGAAATTGTGTGTTTTTCGGACTTCTCATCCGCTTCCTTTTCTACTCACGTGGGGGACCCTTTATAACCTAATATGGCCGTACCTATCCTGCATCCACTCCCTGCCCTAGCCGTCGAAACCGCCGAGTCACCGTAGCCACCGCCGCCTATGCCCGGGCCACCATCTCCAGCCGCTAGCGTGCCACCGCCAGCCCGCGCATGCCGCCGCCTGCTCCCATGCCGCCAGTGCCTCCCCGTGCCATGCCTGCCCTTGCACCACACCGTTTCCGTGCGCCCCCGAGCCACCATGCCAAGTTCCACCACCATCCTCTCCTGCGCACCTGCCATGCTCTCTCTCACCACCGAGTCACTGCAAAATTCTCACCGCGTCGGTAAGGCCATGCCTTAGCATCCACTTTGCTTTGATCTAGATTGGTTTCAAAGATTTGACTTCAAATTGCAACCAGGGCCATCGATTCATCACAAACCCTAACCCTAGTGGTCCTAGTGATCCCCTGCGTGATGCTTCTATCCTTTTCTTTGGATCGTCGGTTCGTCAGGTAGCAAGCCAGTCGATTCAATTTTGTACCTACATTGCTTGCTCTCATAGGGTTTCGCATCTATTAGATATATCATATTTACTTGTATATCCTTCTATTCCATCGTGCAGCAAGTCAGTGCCGTTGAAGTGTCAGTGACAATTGACTATCAACTCAGAGCCAAGCTCGCGAGTACGGATCGAGGCCAAGCCTCGAAAGTGTCAGTGGACAGTTGATCTTGTCAGTGGCAGTGGTTCTAGTCAGATCAGATGGCTCACACCAAGAATGTTGGTGGTGGTCCAGGAGATGATGATCGGAGGCCTCTGCCTCACCTGCCTACAGGTCCTAAAGGCAAGGCGATGAAGAAGGTTGCATCAAAGAAGCGCAAGTACCCTAATGTTGAGACAGCCAAAGCAGCTGCAGTTGCTAAGGCCATAGAGCGTGCCAAGAGAGGAGGTGCCCATAGTGGAGTTGTCATTGCAGATCATCTGTCACCAGAGGCACAGGATAGACTTGAGCATATTGAGCGTCTTTGCGGTAGTCCATCTGGGACTATCATGATGGCAGGATGACGTCTTCCCATTACGGATCCTCAGCCTCAGGGGGAGTCACAATAGGAGTCACAGCAGCAGCCCCCACCAGCAAAGCCTCAGCCAGCTCAGGAGACATAGGAGGAACATCCATCACAGTAGACTTAGGAGGGACAGTAGGCCGATGAGGCTGAGGAGACCGAGCAGGCACCCTAGCCATAGCTATGCTGCTTTGGTCATACCCATGTTCCAGTCTCACTGAGGCCGCCAACACTGCGGAGGGGATCTCATCCACCGCCTAGACCATAGGGTCCACCTCTAGTGACCCACCTTGACTTGAGGGCCACCACGACCAAGCAGGTTCAGCAGCTTCGCTTCGTGGAGTTTGGTGTGTGGTTTCCACCTAGGAGGGATGAGAGAGCAACAGAGGGATTCTACATGCCACTGCAGGAGGATTTCTATAATGCCTATCTGAACAGTGGAGCAGTCTTTAGATCTTAGAGAGTCTGTAGCATAGAGGCTATAGTCACAGCAGCTGGAGAGCACATACGCCCCTACCTTGCATATCTACCGGGGCTGATAGATCTAATTGGCTGGACATGATTGTATGTACCATCTTGGGTTCGACAGTTCTATGCTTCGCTCTACATTGACCCACATCATAACTTTATACACTTTGTATTCAGAGGCAGAGACTATAGGATGATGAGTTAGAGGGCCAAGGAGATACTGAGGTTATAGGAGTAGCCTGTCAGGTTACATGAGGTATGTTATGGACAGCAAGAGCCTCCCAGGTGTCCTCATGGTGGTATGGTGCCCCCTATAGATCTTGTGCGCCATTGCTTCAAGGAGCCCTTTAGTGAGGGGTTGAGGAGGAACCCCAGTGACCTTACTCCTATAGCTAGAGTGCTAGAGGCTATCATAAGGAGGACACTACTTCCTAGGATGGGATACAGAGAGGGTTTGACTCGCCTCCAGCTTTGGCTTCTCAACGCCCTGATGCAGAAGACAATGTTTGATATTTGGGACCTCCTTCTATCAGAGATGGAGGATACTATAGGTGAGGGCTTCAAGGGTCGCAGGTAGCTTCCATATGCACATTGGATCACATTCCTTATTCTCAAGGCTATGCAAGTTAGGACACCAGAGATGGTTGCAGAGTACAGAGGTGCCACCATAGAGTTTCCAACTTATAACATGGCATAGAGGATTAGGCATAGCACACCACAGGCACCCACACAGCCTCACCATCGTCTAGATGTACCAAAGTCTGCAGCTCAGCAGGACAAGATTATCAGAGGCATAGCCGCTACTGAGGAGGAGCAGCTTGAGGCTTAGGAGGAGAGGAGCGAGTCTAGTGATAGTTCGGATGACAACTACCTGCCTATTCCTCATATGCCTCCATGCAGACATGATGTAGAGGCCGGCAGTTCTAGCTTTGCTCCACCTGCATCACAGACGAACCCTGCTTTGATTGCTATCCTTGAGCGGATGCAGTAGGATCAGGTTAGATAGGCTCAGGAGACCACTACCAACTTTGCACAGTTTTAGGCTCATTAGGATGAGTTCCAGCGACAACAGTAGGTACTCCAGCAGCAGCAGTAGATGCATTAGCAGCAGTTACTCATGTAGCAGCAGCTTTTGGGATTCATGCAGCATGTAGTGATAGCCATTGGGGCCCCATAGCCACAGCTCTCGCCCAGATTGGTCAGCCTACTACCACTATGATGACTCCAGCAGTACAACCCAGTGGACTTTAGAGTCAGGGATAGCCTCTAGCTCTGTTTGCTTCTCCCACAGTATAGGTGTCCTAGTGGTTATCCTTGCCAGTGGTAGCCCCGTAGTTCACACCACTTCAGACGGGCTTCACACCAGACCAGTCACCCTCGCTATTTGTGCTTGACACATCAGTCTCTAGGAGTCTTGGAGCATCTTTTAGTGACTTGACAGGGATGCCTACACCACCACATATGTATGCCCCAGGTCCTTCTATAGTAGCTCCCGTCGCTGTGACTACTCAGAGGCTCCCTTCTTCTGTCACATCTTTAGATCCTATGACAGATATACCAGTAGCATCACAGGCAGCACTTGCCCTAGCTCAGACCCAGATTGCTTCAGCGACACTTCTAGCCACAGAGGGCCAGTTAGTATAGAGCTCAGGGTCAGATGATGATGGTGCCTAGTTCTAGCTTGCTCCTCGTACCTCAGCGCCCGGCTCATTCGCTGTAGCCCCACTGACCGACCCTTAGGTTTTGATGTTTGGCACCAAAGGGGGAGAGGGTTCGAGTATGTAGACTTAGGGGGAGTGACTTTTAGGGGGAGTCTAGTTAGCTATTAGTCTATTATATACATTTGGAGTTTTATTTGTGTGATACACTATTACTATTATGCATTTGTGTGTTTACTTTCATGCATACTATTATATCTATGTGATAGTGATATCTATGTGATTGTGATATATGACATGTGTGCTCTCTACTTTGAATTCATTGATATGTCATATCACTTGTGTTTTGCTCATTTGCTTTTGCTTCCGCGCTTTACTCCAATGCAAATGAGCTTTATTACTTGTACTCATGCTGATTTCATATCCTTTGAGTACATTATGTTGGCTTGGGTCATGTAAGCTTGCCTAACTATTTAGTTCTTATTGACAAAAGCTTATATGAACCAAGCATGTCAAAAACCTCACTCTTTCACATACTAGAGGTGGTATTGTCATTAATCACCAAAAAGGGGGAGATTGAAAGCATCTAGGCCTCTAGTTGGGTTTCGGTGATTAATGACAATACAAGATTACTATGACTAATGTGTGTTTTGCAGAGGCAATTAAGTTAGGTCATGGTAATGGGGATCAATTGGGCAATCGAGGTGGTCATGCCCCTATGATGTAAATCATTTTGGTTTTCAAAGGATGGACGACAAGGTTAAGGATGACTAGTTCTAAGTGTCGATTGGAGTTGGAGTGACACTTAGAGTAGTTTAGGACTTTGTTTTTCCTTTGGCCATACTATTAAGGGGGGTATGGACAGGTAGCTTGACCTAGATGAGTCTAGTGAGTTAGGTGTGGTGCACACTTGTTAAAACTAGCACTAGGTAGCTCCTACATATGCCTAAGATCCAATGGAGCAAACTTCATTCACATATGATCAAGAGTTGGAAGTGAATGGAGGGTCAAATACTGACCGGACGCTGGCTCCGGTGTGACCGGACACTGGCCGTAGGGTCCGGTCAGTTCATTTGACCAAGGAGATTGCGTCTGGCGTGACCGGACACTGGAGTGGTCAAGTGACCGGACGCTGAGGTCCAGCGTCCGGTCGACTCCACTAAGGTTCCAGAAGAGAATATCTATGACCGGACACGTGTGGTTAGTACTGACCAGACCCTGGGGGTTCAGCGTCCGGTCGAGTACAGTAAGGTTCTAGTGAGGGTTTAATGCAACAGAACATGTCCGGTTAGTGGTGATTGGACCTTGCCAGCGTCCAGTCAACACTTAAACACTGGTGTGTGGGTTGAACTGATCGAAGCATCCGGTCACCCCGTAGAGGCACATAACGGTTCATTTTTTAGGCTGCCTTATAAATAGAAGCTCCACTCGTGTGTGGAGTCACTTTTGCTCATTCCAACAGCTGAGAAACACATTTGTGAGTGCCAAGAAGAGCAAGGTCCTAGTGAGGTGATTGAGATTTGAGAATGCAAGAGAGTAGCCTCATTAGTGAATCAAGAGTAGCAAAGTGTGCATCCACCATTCTCATTAGGCTTCGTGTGGTCAAGTGAGAGTTTGTGCTTGTTACTCTTGGTGATCGCCATCACCTAGATGGCTTGGTGGTGATTGGGAGCTTGGTGATCACCCAACGAAGCTTGTGGGTGACCCAACTCAAGTTGTGAGCGGTTGTGGGTGATTCACCGCGATGGAGTGTCGAAGAATCAACCCGTAGAGAGCACTTGATCCTTGCATGGATCAAGGGGGAGCTACACCCTTGCGCGAGTGCTCCAACGAGGACTAGTGGGGAGTGGCGACTCTCTGATACCTTGGCAAAACATCGCCGCATTCCTCTCTCTCCATTTACTTTGAGCATTTACTTTGAGCAATTCAGTACTTGTTTTTATATTCATAGAATTGCCATGCTAGAGTAAGTTTGGAACATAGGTTGCAAGTCTTTTGTGTGTTAGATTGATAGAAAAACTTTTCTAGGCACAAGGGGTTAATTGGGCTAACCATTGGATTTAATTATTGTAAGAAAATTTAGAATTAGCCCAATTCACCCCCCTCTTGGGCATCTTTATCCTTTCATCCACCACCAGATCGCCAATGTTGATTTGCTTCCACCGCCTCACCGCTTTTGGTACTGCCTTCCGGATCTACCCATCCGAGTCCAGAGCGTGGCAGTGTCCTTCCAGATGGAGCTAGAGTGCCTCATCATCCGCGAGGCGCCTCGGAGCCCCTTCCTCTTTGGCGTAGCAGGGCCGACACCCCTCACTGTGCGCCTTCTTTAGGACTCTCTAAGGGAGTGATCTAGGACATCACTCTGGTAACACCGAGCACGACGGGACGCCTCACGAGCATCGTCACATAGATGGCAAGGCTCCCACCTAGCAAGCACATGAGCTTGCGCCACTAGGCTGAAGTTCCCATAGCCATGCAAGCCACCTTAGGAAGGGGGCGAGTCACCTATAGGTGTGGTGGGCGGACCTGGAGGCCGTCGGGGCAGAGTACGAGCTCCGAAAATGGAAATTTGCGTGGCAACACTCCGCGCAAGCCCTGGCGGGCGACAGCGATGACCGCACTAGAACCCCAGGGGATCTCAACAATAGAGGGGGAGGACAAGGCGGCACTAATGTCTGGCCCATCTAGTCCCTGGATCATGTTCGGCGCACCCAGCGCTAGCGGTGGCATGGCAAGTCCTTGCACCAAGGCGCCTGGTCCCCCAAGAAGGGCCGACCTAGTCGAGGGGAGCTCTTGTCCTTCCCCCATAAGGGAAGACCTTCACCAAGCTAATCCTCCGAGGGCTCGATGCTTGATCCAAACCAAAACACCACAGCCTCTACCATGTACCGAGCACTCAAGAGAGGGGCAAAAAGCTACGTGATTCTTCCTCTTTATTTCCTGTATTTCACCTTCCTAGATTAAATACCAGTTCGCTTCCTAGTTGCCGCTAACCCCCCTCCTTCCGGTAAGTGTGAAGTGTCGCGCACACCGCTCGCCGAACCAACTCAGCCTTCTCGTCTCGGTCTGTTTGCATTTCTCGGCTCACCAACCTAGCGCCAATGCCTATGCACCATCGAAAGGGGTCATGAACCCTGGCCACCCTTGGCATGGCCAAGGATCTTGAGGGAAAGGAAGCCCCAAATACCGATCAAAACAAGGTAGAGCGCACCTGAGAAGCTAAAAAACAGGGGCAATAATGAAACAACAAACAAACAAACTTAGTATTTACAAAAACATTAAATTATTTTGGGGGCATCCCCCCACAAGTTCGACCACAGAACACCCGCTAGTTGATCTCTTTTCTATCGCCAAAATGGGGGAGGCACCACGCGCGGCCGTCACCCTTCATGGTCCAATGGTGAAGGGAAGCGGAGGATCACCTCCAGTGGAGCTATCGCCAGGACGACATCGGCAACTTTTTCTAGGTGGGGCATCACGAATGCTTGGGAGCTCAGGGGCTATACCAATTGGGTACACTCGTGAGCATACTTTGCCGAACAAACCTGACTGAGCCTGGGCACGACGTAGCCCCAACACAGGGCTCAGGGGCTCACCTAGGCCTCGACTCTAGATCGACATGCCACAGCTCAGGCCTTGGCTCCTACCTGACCAATGATGCCAGCCAAGGCCCCCGCATAAGGAGACAAGCCCTAAGCCATCGAGGCTTAGGGGACTACAAACATCACGCTCCGGGCGTGGCCATGTCGGCCACTTCCACAACAGGGTCACACATGGGGCAGAGCAAAAGAAGTCAATCTTCTCACAACCTCCAGGGGCTAGGTAGCTCTTGGGCCTATGCGTAAGCCCCAGGAGCTAACCTTGTAGCACCTGGTTTTAAGGACAAAACCAGATACACACCATATGTGAGCCCAGAAAGTTAAATGTCACATATAGCTACAAATAAGGGTAATATCAATAAACAATGCTTAAATACATAACATATTAGTATAAAGAATATAACATTAGAGTATAGACAGTGGAAAGATAACTTCGATCTTCAGGCGAAGACTCCAAATCCACAGGGACAACTGACAGGTTGATCACAAGCCAAACTCCTCTAGACTAGCAATCTGGTACCCATTCGGGATTCTTCCAAATAAATAAAAAGTAAAGCAAGCATAAGTATATGTTGTACTCAACAAATATAACATGGGGTTCATGAGGCTCAAAAAGCTGACACTGGTTTAACTACGATTAGCTTTTAGTGAGTCACACTTTTAAGCAATTGAGTAGCAACAAGTTTATTCACAAGCCCATATAAACACATGATCAGATAAACATGAATAATGAATAGCATAAACAGTAATTATTAGTGAGCATTTTTATCATCAGTATCATCTGTGTTCATCATCTATTTTGTAAATGTTCTAAGGTCGCTCGTGACTGTGAGCAGGGCTGATATACCAGTTTTACACTCTACAGAGGTTGTACACTTTTACTGTGAGTCCTGATTTACCCTTTTGCCCGAGGTGATCAGCCTCTTGACCCACTACCAAGGAAGGTCGGTAGGGTTCACTATGAAGCCTTTCAAAGGTTCGTCTAACAAGTTCGGGCCATTAGATTCACTCAGCAAACAGATGTAGAGCCCCCCTTCCCGATGGCACAATGACACGCAACCTATACACAAGGGGACAGAGGCCGCACTATACCCTATTTGACATACCATTCTTATGCCAATAAAGGTAACCACTAACAAGCTAGAAAAGGTCCTCATACTGAGCTAAAGCCAGAGCCATATAGCCCTCACAGTTGTAACTATAAGTCCCGGATGATCACTTAAAGATAAGTCCTTAGGGAGAGGAATTTAGAACACCATAAAAATATCCCAATGCTCTAGCCCCCTTATTCCATTTTGCTAAAAAGAATCATTTAGTGTTTATTGCATATACCATTAGTTAAGTTACAACATCATGGTTTCAGTTGAGCACTAGCATCATACTATCCCAATGCAATAACCCAAAGGTATCAAGGAACACGGTACAAGGTACTAGGAAATCCTTAGTAGTAATCAAGGTAGACACATGTAGTATGAATTAGATGATTAAAGGTGTATAGGACAATAAGGAAGATCCCATGCTATACTTGCCTTAAACTTAGATCCTTCTTCAAGTCCCAAAACTACTAAAGATCTGTTGCTTGATTCACCACGTATAGCTCACCGACTAGGACAAGTTCATAAAGCACCACACAAGCATCCATGCAATCATACATGAAGCAAACAATAGAACTAAATTAGAATTAGTACACCAAATACAAAATCAAGATGAAAAGTTTGTGAAATGAATCTACTGTTTTGCTATGAACACAGACGCGAAAAGCACGCTAATCGGAGCTATGGTGAAAAAGATACAACTACCGAAAGATTTGCTTTATACCGTGGAAAAGAAAACTATAGGCTTCATTCATTTTAACCACATAAAATCATATATATAAGATATTTTATAAGTAATATAAATTGAATTAAGTAAAATTTAGATTTGAATTATAAAACTAAAGTAAAACGAATCATATTTTATTTATAAAATCCAGTTGCATAATTATTATTCAAATTAGAGTTTAAACCAAGAAATTCCAAAAATAGTGACATGATAAGCATTATTACTAATGCATAGATCTCGTTGTAAGGAATCTAGCGCAAGTTGAATAGGTTGAATCAGAGCTAAAACGTAGAAGATATGAATGAAACAATATTTCCTTTAATAAAATAATAGATTAAATCTAACCTCATATTTCAAAAGTTGAAAACATGCTTAACAATACTATGAACATGTAGATTATAAAATTACGAACCTAACGCAAGTTGAACGGGTCAAATCGGAGTTAAAATGGAAATTTTATGGCTAAAACAAGATTAGTGGCAAAACTGTAAATAAGTGAAAACGTATTTTGGATCTAAACTGACGAAACTACGCTTTCCAAAGAAGAAAATGTAATCTGTGATCGTGCTTTGGACCGCGGGTTTGAAAACAGAAAAACTGGAGGGGCTCTTTAGCAAGATGGCCTGCGAAGGGGTATGGGATGATCTAGGACCACTGGATTGGAGATGGACGGCTCAGATTAAAAGAGAGGGAGAAAAAGAGAGGAGACTGCCGGCCAAAATAGTAGCCGGCGCAGTGCTTGGCCATTGTCGGCAATGGAGCTTTGCTAGAACAACGATTCTGGGCGTGGTTTACAACGGGAAGGGCATGAGCGGAGAGAGGGAGGCACAGCGAACTCACCTCAGCGATCCTCGGTGGCATGGAGAGGACGGAGGCAGCGTGTGGCTTAGCAGGGCGACGACGGACGACAACGCTAGGTTGCGGCGCGGCGACTACGAACTAGGGTGGGATGGGGCGGCGGGTGCTCGGGTGGATGCAGGCGGCACGACGCTCCTATTTAAGGGGCCAGGAAGCTTGGAGAGCACGGCACTAACGAGGCGGCTCGGAGGCGGAGACGAACATGTCAACGACGGAGCCTAGCTTGGATACGCATAGGGAAGACGAAGTGCATGACATGCGGGCTTGGTATGTCAGCGACCAAGAGAGGGGAAATGAGCGATGTCGGCGTGGATTGGGACGAGCAGGAAGATGTGGGCCACGCGGTGGAAGAGAAAGACATGCCACAACAAGAGAGGGAGAAGCAGGCTAGGGCAGCTGGGCCAGGGCGTGAGATGGGCCATGGATTGGGCCTTTGGGTGTGAATGAGAAAGAGGAAGGGGCGCTTGGGCCTGCCTACTGCTGGGCCAAACACGAGGAGGAGGAGCTGGGCCTGCGCGCGAGCTACTGAGGAGAGGAAGAGCAGGCCAAGCAGGCTGGGCGACAAAGAGGGAGAGGAGAAAGTTTTCTTATTTCAAATCCCAATTCAAATATGGTTTTAATTTCTTTGAACCAACTCAAGTTAAATATTAATTCAGATATTCTTTTCAATTCAAATCAAAATGGAAAATTTTAGTAGGCTTTCAAAAATGAAATTCATAACTTTTAAAATTCTTTCATTTCCCAATTCCCTTTTATCTTTCTTTTCTTTCACTTCAAAGCCATTTTTAATTTATTTCCAAAAGCAATTCAAGCCATTTTGAATTTTAATCAAAATCACTCAACCAAATAAATCAAATGCACCGGCATGTATGCGCAAGCATGTTGCTACCTTATGATAAATTTTAAATTAATGCTTTTTTTTATTTTTCTATGTTTTCATGAGCGCATAAATTCTGAATTAAATCATTTTAGCTCTATTTTCAAAAATTCAAATTTTGGTATGTTAAAATTCTACTCCCCTTAAGATGAATCTCGTCCCTGAGATTCGGAGAACGTTGACTAGGAGATAGGGATACTTCGTCTTTGGATTCTTCTTTACTTCCTCATATAGTTCCATCTTCTTGACAAAGATCCCACTTTACTTCGCATACCTGTTGACCTTACTCCAAGTAACTTACCAATCTGATTCCAAGATTCTAACAGGCACTCCAAACACTACTCAGGTAACTGCAATTACTAGGCCACCTTTCCTATAATACCAATTCTCTTTCTTAAAATATCCACCTTCCAACGAAGCTTCCTTACTTTCTTGGTCTAAAGTAGATTCTATTGTCAACTTTAAAACATTAATGATTCCAGTCAAGTTGCTCGAACTTGGAATTCCATTCTTAGTCCTTGGTGTCACCCCAACCTTCTTAGCACAACTCTCCATTGCTAATGGTCATCGGCCATGACTTTTGATTCTCCAAGTGATAGCACTGTTCCAAGTCATAATCAATCTCATTCTAACGAGGATATCACAAGCTCAAGACGAACTTAGTGAAGATGTCCTATAGATTCTTGTGATCCTCCTAGATGTCACTTTTTCTTCCAAGAAGATATTACTTTCATGCTCCGACAATGGATAACTCCTAGATAACATGTTAGGTAGTTCAACTCAGTGCTTCCTTAGTTGACTTAATGAACAAGCCGCTACTTTTCTTCTTGTATAAGGACACATCCCACACCTTGACAAGGTGCATCATTGTAGATATAAATCTCTTGTCCTGATCTAGCAAAGCTAATACTTAGGTTTTACTCCAACCTCTTCTTGGATTCCTTCAAACACTTACCTGAAGTTTCTTGATCCAAACTAACTTGAAAGCTTCTCCAGTAGCTCTACCAAAATCTTGATAATCTTAGATAAACTTCCCTTGAAGCCTCTGGTAGAATTTTGCTATTCCAAGGAACTCCACGTCACTCTTATATACTTGGGTGAGTTACAACCAAACTCATCATTAACTTTCTCGAGTTCTTCTCCCTATTTTTACCATTAAAATAACATATCCCAAGAAGAGAACTTTCTACAACAAACTCACTTGCTAACTTAGTGAAACATTGAGATGTTCTGAGTCTCAATTAAATCAGCTGTAGATGTCCAATATCTCCTTCCTTTGTCATCCATACCAACCTATTCTAGGTATGTTGAAAACTAACTCCCAATTGATAATAACTTGAAATGATAACCAATATGGGAAAATACCCGAGCTCCTTGATCTAACACATCTTTAGCAGAAACACCTACACTTGATAGTGACTTCCCATCCAGAGACGGAACCTATACTTTCAAGTGAAGCACCAGAATGTATGAAGCCTTCGTCTTGCAACTTCTTTAACTTGGCTACCCCCCTTAAGAAAGATCAACTAGGGGACACAAGAAGGTAGCTTGCATCTTCTTCTAGATGACCTAACTAGTATCAAGACATTCTGTCATTCCAATGAGACTCCCGTCTATGGGCAGGAACAAGAAATCTAGAATTCCTCACGAGCAGAAAAAATAGCAGTGTGGTAAAATAGCTGTAACTCGCATTCTAATAATCTAATGAAGTTGTAGCTTATACCATTGGAAAGCTAATCAAATCCTACACAACGTCCTTATAGAACACTTTTCTAAATTCCATAGTTTAGGAGGTAAAAAACAGTGCACAATAGAAACTGCTCTAGGTTTTAGACAAGCATAGTTGTGTCGCCTTGTGATTTTCATATCTCCATAACCAAATAGCTATCAGGATGATTCTTGCACTCAGATAAAGATATTGAAGTCTACTATTGTCCAGAATTTTCTCATGATTTATGATCATTCAAAATCAGAGATATAAGCCGAAGAGTGTAGGCTGCTCCAAAAAGACAGGATAGAGGAAACAGAAGAAAACCATAACTCAACTATTTATTGCACTGATCCTTATACCTTAGGCCTATAAACTAAATGAAATTGTGGGAACACCCAACAAGATCATTGCAATCATTACAAAGATTCAAAACAATCATAAGCATAATGACTAATTCAACAAAGCAATAAAGATGCACAACTCAATCATTGACTCAACTTGCTGATACTATCGTCCTCATTGTACTAGGGGTAACAATCCTAAGACTCATCTTTAGATTATGCAAGAAGGTGGTGAGGAGCAGTTCTAAAAGCATATCAAACCCTAGGTGTGAAGATGAGAACAAAGACTTTAAAATAAGCACCAAGGTAGAGATGAATACCAAGGGTAGAGATATAGTAGAGAAGAAAATATCAAGGTTCATAGAGCAAGGATTTTTATAGCAACTTCTAAACCTTAGAACTGACCAGTTTCTACTAGATTTGCGTCCTACAATTCAGCATTGCTCTAATACCACTTGTAGCACCTGATTTTAATGACAAAACCAGATACACACCATATGTGAGCCTAGGAAGTTCAAATCTCACATATAGCTACAAATAAGGGTAATATCAATAGACAATGCTTAAATACATAACTGTATTAGTATAAAGAATATAACATTAGAGTATAGACAATGGAAAGATAACTTCGATCTTCAGGCGAAGACTCCTAAATCCACAGGGATAACTGACTGGTTGATCACAAGCCTAACTTCCTCCAGACTAAGCAATCTGGTACCCATCCAGGATTTTTCCAAATAATTAAAAAGTAAAGCAAGCAGTAAGTATATGTCATACTCAACAAATATAACATGGGGTTCATGAGGCTCAAAAGGCTGACACTGGTTTAACTACGATTAGCTTTTAGTGAGTCACACTTTTAAGCAATTGAGTAGCAACAAGTTTATTCACAAGCCCATATAAACACATGATCAGATAAATATGAATAATGAATAGCATAAACAGTAATTATTAGTGAGCATTTTTATCATCAGTATCATCTATGTTCATCATCTATTTTGTAAATGTTCTAAGGCCGCTCGTGACCGTGAGCAGGGCTGATATACCAGTTTTACACTCTACAGAGGTTGTACACTTTTACTGTGAGTCGTGATTTATCCCTTTCGCCCGAGGTGATCAGCCTCTTGACCCACTACCAAGGAAGGTCGGTAGGGTTCACTATGAAGCCTTTCAAAGGTTCATCTAACAAGTTAGGGCCATTAGATTCACTCAGCAAACAGATGTAGAGCCCCCCTTCCCGATGGCACAATGACGCACAAGCCTATACACAAGGGGACAGAGGCCACACTATACCCGATTCGACATACTATTCTTATGCCAATAAAGGTAACCACTAACAAGCTAGAAAATGTCCTCATACTGAGCTAAAGCCAGAGCCATATAGCCCTCATAGTTGAACTATAAGTCCCGGATGATCACTTAAAGATAAGTCCTTAGGGAGAGGAATTTAGAACACTATAAATACATCCCAATGCTCTAGCTCCCATGTTCCATGTTGCTAAAAAGCATCTTTTAGTGTTTATTGCATATACCATTAGTTCAAGTTACAAGATCAATGGTTTTCAGCTGAGCACTAGCATCATACTACCCAATGCAATAACCCAAAGGTATCAAGGAACAAGGTACAAGGTACTAGGAAATCCTTAGTGGTAATCAAGGTAGACACATGCAGTATGAATTAGATGATTAAATGTGTATAGGACAACAAGGAAGATCCCATGCTATACTTTCCTTAAACTTAGATCATTCTTCAAGTCCAAAACTACAAAGATCTGTTTCTTGATTCACCACGTATAGCTCACCGACTAGACAAGATCATAAAGCACCACACAAGCATCCATGCAATCATACACGAAGCAAACAATAGAACCTAAATTAGAATAGTACACCAAACACAAAATCAAGATGAAAAGTTTATGAATTGAATCTACGTCTTGCTATGAACACATAGACAGCGGAAAGCACGCTAATCAGAGCTACGGTGAAAAAGATACAACTACCGAAAGATTTGCTTTATACATGGAAAAGAAAACTATAGGCTTCATTCATTTTAACCACATAAAATCATATATAAGATATTTATAAATAATTTAAATTGAATTAAGTCAAATTTAGATTTGAATTATAAAACTAAAGTAAAACAAATCATATTTTATTTATAAAATCCAGTTGCATAATTATTATTCAAATTAGAGTTTAAACCATGAAATTCTAGAAATAGTGACATGATAAGCATTATTACTAATGCATAGACTCTCATTGTAAGGAATCTAGCGCAACTTGAACATGGTCGAATTAGAGTAAAAACGTAGAAGATATGAATTAAACAAATTTCCCTTAATAAAATAATAGATTAAATCTAACCTCATATCTCAAAAGTTGAAAACATGCTTAATAGTACTATGAACATGTAGATTATAAAATTACAAACCTAACGCAAGTTGAACCAATCAAATCGGAGTTAAAACGGAAATTTTATGGCTAAAACAAGATTAGTGGCAAAACTATAAATAAGTGAAAATATATTTTGGATCTAAACCGACGAAACTACGCTTTCCAAAGAAGAAAACGTAATCTGTGATTGCACTTTGGACCGTGGGTCTGAAAACAAAAAACTAGAGGGGTTCTTTAGCAAGATGGCCTGCAAAGGGGTATGGGATGATCTGGACCACCGGATCGGAGATGGACGACTCAGATTAAAAGAGAGGGAGAAAGGGAGAGGAGACTGTCGGCCAAAATAGTAGCCGGCACGGTGGTCGACCATTGCCAGCGATGGAGCTTCATCGGAAAAGCGATTCTAGGCATGGTTTACAATGGGAAGGGCATGAGCGGAGAGAGGGATGCATGATGAACTCACCTCAACGATCCTCGGCAGCGTGGAGAGGACGGAGGCAGCGTGTGGCTTGGCGGGGTGATGGTGGACGACAGCGCTAGGTTGCAGCATGGCGACTGCGAACTAGGGTGGGATGGGGCGGTGGGTGCTCAGGTGGATGCGAGCGGCATGGTGCTCCTATTTAAGGGACCAGGAAGCTTGGAGAGCACGACACTAACGAGGCGGCTCGAAGGTGGAGACGGACACCGCGACGACAGAGTCCAGCTTGGATACGCTTGGGGAAGACGAAGTGCCTGACATGCGGGCCTGTCATGTTAGCGACCAAGAGAGGGGAAACGAGCGACGTCGGCGCGGATTGGGTCGAGCGCGAAGAAGTGGGCCACGCGGTGGAGGAGAAAGACGGGCCACAACAAGAGAGGGAGAAGCAAGCCAGGGCAGCCGGCCTAGGGCGTGAGATGGGCCATGGATTGGGCCTTTGGGTGCGAATGAGAAAGAGGAAGGGAATGCTTGGGCCTGCCTACTGTTGGGCCAAATGCAAGGAGGAGGAGCTGGGCCTGTGCGCGGGCTGCTGAGGAGAGGAAGAGCAGGCCGAGCGGCAGAGAGGGAGAGGAGAAAGTTTTCTTTTCCTTTTCTTATTTCAAATCCCAATTCAATTATGGTTTAAATTTCTTTGAACCAACTCAAGTTAAATATTAATTCAGATATTCTTTTCAATTCAAATCAAAATGGAAAATTTTAGTAGGATTTCAAAAATAAAATTCATAACTTTTAAAATTATTTCATTTCCCAATTCTCTTTTATCTTTCTTTTCTTTCACTTCAAAGCCATTTTTAATTTATTTCCAAAAGCAATTCAAGCCATTTTGAATTTTAATCAAAATCACTCAACCAAATAAATCGAATGCACTGGCATGTATGCACAAGCTTGTTGCTACCTTATGATAAATTTTAAATTAATGATTTTTTTCCTATGTTTTCATGAGCGCATAAATTCCTGAATTAAATCATTTTAGCACTATTTCCAAAAATTCAAATTTTGGGGTGTTACACTTCACCACAAAGAAGACTCTAGAAGTTCCACCTTGGGGAGGCCGGTCCAAGTCAACATAGCTTAACACGCAGAGTGTTAGAACAGAGCATCCAGACGATGTCCAAGGCTTCTTTGGCTCCATGACACTGCCATGGTCCACAGAGCGCCACTACAAGACCCTCCTAGACTCCGACGCATGTAGACCATAGACTCATCTCTCCAAACCGCCATGTACCCAATATATCTCGTTATATAAGGGATAAGGTCAAAACTAGAGGGGGAGGCAAGAAGGGGAAGAGGAACCCAAGACATTCAATCCTCTCCCACTCAGCAACAAGAGCAGAGCAACCCAGAGGAGGGGCACCAAGAGCTCCTCCACCACATGTTGTCATCTTCCTCGTCTCCGACGAGGGGAAGACTCCATCAGTGGTGAGGCAACCTTAGGATTAGCACCAAGCTAACCCCCTACCAAATCTCTCTCTACACTCTGTTATAACCCCTCAAATTTGGGTGCTTTTGACTTTTAAGGATCATCAGCTGCTAGACGTAGGGCATCATTTGGCCTGATCCATGATAAACCATTGTGTCCTCTCTATGATTCTTGTGTTCTTGAGTCCACCTGAGCCACCGGAGACTCGTACTCTAACACTGACTCGAACAACTATACTTGCCATGGTTCTGACCCCGTGATAGGTACCCCCTATGGTTTATGGGCTAGAATTAGTGAACGATAGCAGTATGTTCCACCAGAGGCTTACACAATGATAGAGCTTAGGCAATTGAGGTCGATGAATGTACTTTTTTGTGGTGTTTCGAACTATAGAGATGTCAGCATGATGGATATGGCCGTTTGTGACATCGGGCTACAGATGTGTAGGAAATCATTGTACGACCATTAGAACCAAATCCTTGAAATAGGGATGGTATTCAATATAATGTCTGAGATGAAGTTTTTCCTTCAGAACTATGCTATCTATCACCACCGTCCGTACATCATCACTCATTCTGACAAGGATTGAGGTACCATGTGACATGCAAGGTAGGTTGTCTTTGGAGGTTAAACGCACAGAAGAGAGAGAGAGAGAGAGAGTGATGGCAAGTGGAGGATAACTAAAGTGGTCCAACCCCACACTTACCTATCAAATTAGGGGAAGGAAAATTATCAGCATCTCACTACACATTACCTTGCACGTCGTATATTGGGGCTCATTGACATTTTGGTGTCTTCCTTGATGTAGTCCAATACGGATTTGTTAAGTATGACATTAAGTACGGAAAGGTTTGGCGTGCTAAGCGGATTGCCCTAGCAATTCATTGGGGTAGCTGGTAGGAAGCGTACAATAGGGTTCCCCGAATATTATGTGCAATGTATCACTACAACCCTGGCTTAAAATGGTTTATAGACACCAGAGGGATGTACTTCATGAACCCATTGAGGCATGTCCTGCATCGTGTGTTCTAGACGTTCGCACAGACAGAACATGCATTCCAGTATTGTTGGCTAGTCATATTGGTTCATGAGACTTTCCTGACCGAAAAGTATAGGGGCATCTTGATGATGGCGATAGCTATTGATCCGGAGGACCATATAGTACCCATGGCTTTTGCTTTGGTAGTGGAAGAGAACAATGAATCATGGTCATGGTTCATGTGGCATCTATGTACACATGGCATCCGGAGGACCAGATAGTACCCATCGCTTAGTCTAGCAAGTGTCATCCTCATCCTCCTCCTGCCTGCAAGCCTGCCTCCACTAGAATGATGAGCTCGCTCAATCTAGCAGTGTCAGTCCTCATTCTCATCCCCCTCATCAGGCCTCCACAATCTAAGATAGCATAGGGCAACCACCTCTCGTTCTGTGCTCATGGTCGTTCAAGACCTGCATCTATACTCTTGCCTCCTCCCTTACCTCCTCCCTTACCCTCTCCTCGTCTGCCTTCCTCTATCTCTCCAACCTACTATTGATATTTCTTAACATCACTTTTACTAGGTTGTCATCCCTAGCAATGATGTCAGAAATGCTTGATGGTATTTATTAACATGACACTTGTAACTTAGAAAATATATATAAGGTAATCCACAAGCGCATAGATAATATACCATTGTAGCACTTCACCTAGGAGTATTCTAGGTATCAGTTATTTATATTTTTACCTCAGGGAAGGATGGGCAAAGGTAATATATTGATGACTATACGTATGATGGAGAGATAAACCATAATCAATCTTGTACTCACAATAGGGGTAAGTCATAGGGTAGGATAAATACATGGTAAATGATCATTGATAACTAATAGTTGAACACTAAGAGTACTCCTTTCTATGGCATTAGCATGACTAAGTAGATACAATAGAGAAACTAATTCCTAAGTCATTCTTAATTACATGTCAAAGCATACTATGATTAGTGCAATTACACTTAATAATCATGGCTAAGATCAACTTCATATCTACACATAAGGGATATTACTAAGGAAGATCAAGAATAGAGCCTGACTTCCTTCGCAACTAGATCCTACTTGTCCTATATTCGGGGAGTGGACTATAAAGGACTCAACTGAGACTGTCACTACTCATGATGTACCACATGGTTCGGAATATAGGGTGCATTCACTAGGTAAACAACGTATAAGCACCACACTTACATAGTGTCGACCACTCACCCTATGTACTTTAGAACGAGCACTATATGAACTTATGCTTGAACATAAAGACAATCTAGCTATTTAGTTGGTGGTGCTTAACTCACATAATCAACTGCCAACACTCGCATAAAATCATAGCACACAAACACCAAATTTAGAAATAGGGCTTTAGAACTAATGAATTCCAAGAGTTTTGGTGTTTATTCATTTGTACAGGAAGACATTTGTGGAAATATACATAAAGGGCTAAGAATGTGTAGAGGAATAGAGCATAAACAACATTCTACACAAGCCCAAAGGAGAGGGGCCCAGTTACCAGAAGAATTAGGGCCCATATGAGAGGAGGAGAATGACAAACCCAAACCTAAACACAACCAAATAGCGCAAAACCCACAAAAGCCCACTCTAGAAGACCAAGGAAGACTGGACAACAAAATTGGACTCAAGGTGGTCCACCTAGGGTGTGGCTACACCCCTGGTGGCTTGCCTCAGGGCCCAACCTTGTCAAGGGTGGTTCAAATCACCTCCCTTTGGTCAGTTTCAGGGGGGATGGTGGTATCATTAATGCTGAGACATTGGTTTGCTCCTTCAATATGGGAATGGGGAATATTCCAAAGAACCCCCCTTCCTCTCCACCCATAAAAGGAGGCCCTCTTCTTCTCATTGACAACAACACAGAAGGAGAAGAGCAAAGGGCTAGAGGAAAAGAAAGAGCACCACTCTAATGGGCTTAGGCCCTAGATAGCTAGCTAAAGTTAGTAGGGAGAGATGTGAGGGAAGACTACGGGGAAGAGCCGGGCTTGCCGGTGTCTCCCTGCCTTGTATCTTGACGAATACATGTGCCTCAATGGGTTTTCCTGCTAAGTGAGTATTCGTGATTCTTTTGGTATAAAGTCTTTGAGTAGTTAAGCTATACTCTTACAACTAGGGATAAGTCATAGGGTAGGATAAATACATGGTAAGTGATCAATGATAATTGATAGTTGAACACTCAGGGTACTCCTTTCTATGGCATTAGCATGACTAAGTAGATACAATAGAGAAACTAATTCCTAAGTCATTCTTAATTACAAGTCAAAGCATACTATGATTAGTGCAATTACACTTAATAATCATGGCTAAGATCAACTTCATATCTACACATAAGGGATATTACTAAGGAAGATCAAGAATATAGCCTGACTTCCTTCGCAACTAGATCCTACTTGTCCTATATTCGGGGAGTGGACTATAAAGGACTCAACTGAGACTGTCACACTTCGTGATCTACCACATGGCTCAGAATATAGGGTTCATCCATAGATAAATAACAGTATAAGCACCACTGCTTACACAATGTCGACCACTCACCCCATGTACTTTAGTGCAAGTGCTATATGAACTTATGCTTGAACATAAAGACAATCTAGCTATATTAAGCATATAATCAAAGTAGACAATGAACATGATAACTAGGAACATGAATAATATTGAGAATAATGTCATATCAACTGTAGCAAACATATAAAATATGAAAGATACAAGAGAGGATACAAGGGCTATACCAAGCCATGCTCTTGACAAGTTCAGGAATCCAAGCAGATGGCTTGCCTCCCTCTAGATCTAACCTAACTAGCTATGCCCTAGAATATTTGTGGAGCTCTGATGATGGTTGAAGATTATGATCAATGATGCCTGAGGGGGGTATGGGCTGATATATATAGGGGGAACCATCAATCCTGATCTCTCGAATTAAACCAACTTAAAGCAACAGCGTAGATGCAATCCTTAAGGCATTGGAGAACCGACGTAGAAAAGTGAGGCTGACATGTGGGCCTAGGGGCTGGCCGACCCCACCTAGTAGTCTCCTACCCTCTGCCATGGTGAGTTGCCTTCTGGTGTCTTCTAGAGTCTTCTAGGGTTGATTTCATCATGGATAAACGTGATTAATTCTGATGTTTGGGTCCACCTTGATGGTTTTCTAGATAAACCCTGCAGAAAATACAGATTCACGAAAACTCATGGAATTTGTTAGTTTAAACCCCTAAACCTATGTTGGTGACCATTTTCATGCATTTATTCAAGTTATATTAATGATTTATGATGGGTGTTAACTACCGTCAACACCCACCTTTGTCCCACCTAACATCGATCGGGTTACGAAAACCGCGCTGTCTAGCAAACTCACGCATGTTCTTTATGTGTTGTTTAATGATGAGGTCGACGAGCTGAGATCCACACCCCATCTTCCATCCCATTAGTTGCTTCGCTTGATTGTATCCAAGAACTTCGCTTGACCATCATAGGATTCCCACTTACATTTCCTAGTGCTCTAGTTGAAACAAAAAATTAGATCATAAGTCATTACACAAGAAAAATTCAATTTCATGTTTTCCACAACAATAACCAATCTCATCATAGTCAACCATATGGACTGCACTAATGGCCTATTCCAAGCTCCAAAGGGACTAGGCCATAGTTCGCTTTAACACCACATTCGCACAAGATAGGAGGTGCTTCGATGATTATCCTTTCTTTCTTCTTTTCCTTTTCCTTTGGATCCAACTAATGATTCTTAGGACCATAGAGCCATTCTCTGAAATGACACTTCACAAATCCATGGCGCTAAAAGAGGATAGATTAGTACATGCATAGATAGAGCTAAATAGTTTAACAGATACATTTTTCACTTACTTCGTCCTTATTGGGACAAACAAACTCTAACGAATTCGAAGGGGATATCATAGTTCAATCTCCACAATCACACAGAGGAGGTTCCTCAAGTCATCGTCTAACTGTAGCTATGTGCTTCTCCTTAGCTACCATTCGAGGGTTATGAGAAGGTGAAACCCACTACTCGAAGTGCTCACGTGGATATCTCCCTCTCCACCAATCATCGAAAAGGAGGTACCTTGGGTCCAACTTGTTTGGACCATCGATCCATTGAAAGAAAAACACCTCTCATGGTCCTACACAACATGATTCTAACAAAATATTAGTAAACTACTAACACAAACGAAGAAAAAAAGATACAAAATGAATTACTTACATTAAAATGATTGCATGTGTAGAAACAACGCAGCTCTATCTGGATGTCTCGATTGAAACACATCGGTCGAGAAAACCACAGTCATAGTTCGGGATAGGGAGGTCAGAAGGGACAGGGGCATCTTCACTAGACACATCAGGGTATAATTCTCTAGGACGACCCTGTTTTCGCCAAAGCTACTCCCGATACATGTCTTGCATCTAACAAAACAATTATAATTTAACACCAATCAAAACATCATAAAATAATGTAAAACAACAAAAATACTAAGGCAATCTAAAGGTAAACATAGTTTTATATAACTAATAAAATATGATAAACATAGTTCTAAATGTAAAACTAAGAAAATATAACCTATACTTACGAACCAAAAATTTACCTTAGACTCAACATGGTAAACATAGTTCTATCTAACTAATTAACCTTAATATAGACAAAATGAAGCTAATATTTTCATCCAAATCTATTAAGGCTACCCATAGTTCCCAAATATACTTTTACTCCTAACCATAGCTACCAATCCTAATATTTGAATCCACCATTCAAACAATAAAAAAGAGCATCAATACCTTGACCGAGGCCGAGGAAAAGCTTGGGGGTAGGGAGGGAGGGAGGTGGCTAGGAAGGCCCAGGTGGCTGCCAACCATGGGGGAGGCAGGAGGCGATGGTGTAGGCGCCTAGAGCTACCTCCAGCTCTATTCGAAGTAAGGCAAAAAGAGGGAGGGAGCCTGCGCATGACACTAAGTCAGCCCTACCGCGCCATGCGGACTGGCACGGCAGTGCCGTGCCATGCAGGCTGGCATGGCAGTGCCATGCCTTAATCCACGGTGCGGCAACGCCGGCTATGTCAGCGACCAACGGGCTACGGTGTAGGCCCTGATGTGCCACCATGCATGGCTCGACTGCTTGATTTGGCCGCCATGCATGGCGTGGCTGCTTGATTTGGCCGCTCCACGACAATAGGCGTGGCCAAAGGTGTTAGTTCTGAAAAAAAACTTAAACAATGTCAAATTTAGAAATAGTTTTAAAAAAAGGATTAAACATAAAAAAATTCAAGCCAGTCAACAATTTTGAACGAAGAAATCTAAAACAGTCTCTGTACCTTGGACTGTAAGTCTAGAACCAAAATTCCCAATGGGACAACGGCTATGTAGCCGCATCTAGTATATCCATATAAAAATTGTACCAGATCCATGGTTCTGAGTGGAGGATTGTGACGTCGATGGGTTCGGGTAGATGACAAGAAAGGGGCCTTGCAGTTGCAGCATAGTGGTTTTGTATCCTTGCGTTTAATTATCCCGTTGATGCAGTCTTTTTGTTTTTTTGTCTATTTTTATGCCAGCCTTCGGTGGCTGCCAAGGAGTACAAGTGGCATAGTTTAACCTAGTTTAATTGAAGTTTTTTTCCTTAGGGCTTCTCCAACCAAAATCTCCACGCTAACTCGGAATGACGTGGAGGCAATAAAGGTCCCGTTGTAGTCGGCGTCTCCTTAGTGCTGGGACCTTGTCGGCTATGCCGGGGACTTCTCGGTGCTCGGACATCGCCAGCTATGCTGGAGACTCCTTGGTGCTCGGACCTCGCTAGCTATGTTGGGGCCTCCTCGGTGCAAAAAATCACCACGTACGATGGGGACTCCTCGGCGCTCGGACATTGCCAGCTACACCGAGGACTCCTCGGTGCTCAGACATCGCTAGCTACGCCAGGGACTCCTTGGTGCTCGGACATCGCCAGCTACGTCGGGGACTCCTCGGTGCTCAGACATCGCCAACTACGCCGGGGACACCTTGGTGCTCAGACATCACCAGCTATGTCGGGGACTCCTCAGTGCTCGGAGATCGCCAGCTACGCTGGGGACTCCTCGGTGCTCAAACATCGCCAGCTACACTAGGGACTCCTAGGTGCTCAAAGATCGCCAGCTATGTCGGGGACTCCTCGGTGCTCAAACATTGCCAGCTACGCCGGGGACTCCTCGGTGCTCGGACATCGCTAGCTACACTGGGGACTCCTCGGTGCTCGGACATCGCCAGCTACGTCGGGGACTCCTCGGTGCTCGGACATGGCCAGCAACACCGGGGACTCCTTGGTGCTTGGACATCGCTAGCTATGCTGGGGACTCCTTAGTGTTCTGATTCTTCATGCAAGCATTGTTAGCTAAGCTGAGGAGTCCCTTGGTGGTCGGATATTGCTACGTCTCATCAGTGTGCTATCAAGCTGCTCCATGCTGTTCGGATCAGGGTGCTAATCTTGGGCAGCATGTCTGGGGTCTTGATACACGCATGTCAGATAATGTCAGCAAGCTTTCAGACTTCTTTTCTTTGACCCTGCTACAAGATTCATTCTTTATCTTCTAGTAGGCTTGGGGATTAAGTGGCTACACTTCACCTGGTGATCAATGTAGTGTTTATTTCTTGATTTACCCTCCTTAATGATGGAGTCTAAGTGGCTACACTTCTCCTAAGTGGAAGAATTTTCAAATTTTATCCTGAGCCCCTTATATCCTTCTAGCAAACCTCAGCTTCCAGTAAGTCTGGGCTTGCTCACAGTTGAACTACTCGGACACCGTTCCCACTGCTCGGACAATAGCTCGGATGATAGTTCAACTGCTCAGTGATGGTTCACACTGCTCGGCGACAGTTCACAACTGCTCGGCAACTCATCACGATGGTCGGACCATGAGTTTGACTGCTTGACTTTGTTCACACATGCTCGAACAAGCTCAAGACAGTGCTCAAAGGATACAAGGCGCTCGAGAACTAGCTATGGGGGATATGACCCCCATTATCCATAAGACAAGACATGGGCCACACCATCAGAGGTGGCCCAGCCCACAAGTTCAAGGCGTGCATGGCACTGGTCGACGTGCATCGCAAGATATTGTATAGTACCAAATATGATACTTTTCTTATAACCCTACCCCTCCAGAGTATATAAGGAGAGGCAGGGTGAAAGCTCTAGTTTGGTTTTGGTGAATTGATGAAACCCTAAGTGCTAACCTAGTTTATCAAGTGCTCATGACATAGGTAGCACACTTCAAGTAGAAGAAGCTAATGAAGATCATAGCATGACAATGGTGATGGCATGGCGATGATCAAGGGCTTAAACTTGAAATGAAGAAAGAGAAAAACAAAAAGCTCAAGGCAAAGGTATAAACCATAGGAGCTATTTTGTTTTAGTGATCAAGACACTTAGAGAGTGTGATCACACTTAGGTTTGATAGCCGTACTATTAAGAGGGGTGAAACTCGTATCGGAATGCGGTTATCAAAGTGCCACTAGATGCTCTAACTCATTGCATATGCATTTAGGATCTAGTGGAGTGCTAACACCCTTGATAACATTTGTGAAAATATGCTAACACATGTGCGCAAGGTGTTTGCAGGGTTGAGATGGGTTTGGGTCCCTCTCTCCCTCCCGCCGAGCTTGCGAGGCGGGATTCGGCGCTTTTGGAAAAATGAAATGTCTATTTTCTATTGCGCCGGATGCAAAATTCTTGGTGGTTGGCACATTTGAGCAAGGGTGAAGAAGTTAGAGTTGAAATGGAGTTGGTCGAAATGATGCTGGCGTCGGTCTACTGACCGGACGCTGGGTCACTCAGCGACCGGACGCTGAAAGGCTGCGTCCGGTCGAGCTGTCAGACGGCACAGTGGATAGGGTTGAGCACCGGACGCTGGTCTGCGTCCGGTCAAGGTGGACCGGACGCGTCCGGTCGGAAAAACATGCCTCGGGGAGCTTACTGGAAACGACCGGACGCTGGGGCTTCAGCGTCCGGTCAGTTCATACCGGAGCGTCCGGTCAGTTCATACCGGAGCGTCCGGTCAAGTCAAGTGACCGTTGGAATCAGGACACGTGGTCGTCTGCGAGCGACCGGACGCTGGGGTCCAGCGTCCGGTCAACACGACTGGAGCGTCCGGTCAGAACGCGTTTTGCCCAGTAAAGGGGTATAACGGCTCTTTTTGATGGGGGCTCTATTTATAGCCCCATGGCCGGCTCAAGGGATAGCTCTTGCACATTTTCATTGACATAGCAACCTTGTGAGCCTAGTCAAAGGACTCCCACTCATCTACATCATTGATTCATCATCATAGTGAGATTGGGAGTGATCCAAGTGCATTGCTTGAGTGATTGCATCTAGAGGCACTTGGTGTTCGTGTTTTGCTGCGGATTTCTCTTGTTACTCTTGGTGGTTGCCGCCACCTAGACGGCTTGGAGCAGCGAGGATCGTCGAGCGGAGGTGGTGATTGTCTCCGGCTCCGATCGTGGTGATTGTGAGGGGTTCTTGACCTTTCCCCGGCGGAGCGCCAAAAGGTACTCTAGTGGATTGCTCGTGGCTTGTGTGATCCTCATCTTGTGTTGGTTGTGCGGCACCCTATTGAGGGTTTGGCGTGTGAAGCCAATTAGCGCGTGAACCTCCAAGTGAGTGAATCGCCACAACGAGGACTAGCTTGCCGGCAAGCAAGTGAACCTCGGTAAAAAATCATTGTCTTCATCATTGATTCCGAGGTGATTGGTCTTCATTGTTATTCATCTTTGTGATTGATTGGCTCTTCATCTACACGGCGGTATAACTATCCTAACCACTCTCTTTACTCTACCGCAAACTAGTTGACAAGCTCTTTAGTGTAGCTAGTTGTGAGAGCTTGCTTGCTTGGTTGGTGTGGCTCTTTAGTTAGTCTTTGAGAGCACACTAACATAGGATAGTGTCTTTGCTATTGTGTGAATAGACACTATCTAAACTAGAATTGTGGTAGGTGGCTTGCATTTTAAGTAGGCTAGCGCAACACTCGCTTCGCCTCATAATTGTCTAACCACTTTGTTAAGTGTTGTTGTAGAAATTTTATTAGGCTATTCACCCCCCCTCTAGCCATTAGGACCTTTCAAGTGGTATCGGAGCCGAGGTCACCGTTATTTGAGGCTTAACAACCTTCGGTGTTAAAATGGCTCAAATCAACAACACCAAGAAGCCACCCCAATTTGATGGCTCAAATTATTCTTATTGGAAGTCAAAGATGGCCACACATATCAAGTCAATCAATAGAAAGGTGTGGAAGGTGGTAGAAACCAAAATTGAGATTGGTAATCCGGAAAATCCCACCGCCGCCGAAGAAGTACTTCTCCAAAACAATGATATTGCTCTAAGTGCCATTCATGATGCAATTGATGCAAGAACATTTGAGCAAATCAAAAACATTGAGATGGCACATGAGGCTTGGAAGAAGTTGGAAGAATCATTTGAAGGTACTCAAGCCGTGAAGGGTGCAAAGGCATACATCCTCAAAGAAAAGTTTGCAAGCTTCAAGATGAAGGAGGATGAGAGTGTGCCGGACATGTTCCACCGAATGGAGGTGATTGTAAATGATCTCAAAGCACTTGGTGAGAACATAGAGGACAAGGACTTTTCAAACAAGTTCTTGAGATGTTTGCCCGGGAGATTTAAAATGTTGGTCACCTTGCTAGTGAGGAGTGGTTTGAACACAATGACACCAAATCAAATCTTAGGAGATATCATGACCGATGATGCTTATAGAGATGATGATGAGAAGGAAGAAAAGAGGGAGAAGAAAGATGAGAAGAAGGATGACAAGAAGAAGAGCGTGGCATTCAAGGCCACATCATCCAAGGGCAAAGCAAAGCAAGAAACATCAAGTGAGGATAATGATTCATGGGATGATAGTGATGATGAGAAGATGGCTCTCTTTGTCAAGAGGTTTGGCAAGTTCATGGTGAAGAAAGGCTACCGTGCAAGAAGAAAGAAGTCTTCATCCAAGAACAAAGATGAGTCAAGAAGATGCTTCAAGTGTGGAAGCAAAGATCATCTTGTTGCTCAATGCCCATACAATAGTGAAAATGATGATGACAACAAGAAGAACAAGAAGAAGGACAAGAAAGAAATGAAGGAGAAGAAGGGCAAGACATTCTTCAAGAAGAAGAAGGGTGGATCATATGTGGTCACTTGGGATAGTGATGCTTCCTCAAGTGATGATGATGATGATAGTGATGATCACAAGACCACCAAGAAGAAGGTTCTTGCAAGTATAGCAATCAATGAGAAGCCTTCTCTCTTTGACTCTCCATCATGCTTCATGGCTAAGGCCACCAAGGTACAAACTTGTGATGATGGAAGTGATAGTGATAGTGATAATGATGATGATGAACCTACAAAAGATGAATTAATTGACATGCTAGAAGATGCTAGAGAACACTTTGACATCTCAAGAAAGGAATGCAAAAGCTTGCGTAAGGAACTAAAAGCCCTTAAGCAAGCATTTGATGAGCTTAGTGCATCTCATGAGAGGCAAGAGGATGCCCATGAAAAGCTTGGCAAGGCTCACAAAAAGCTTGAAAAAGCTCATTCCACTTTGTTTAATGAACAAGATAAAAAGAAGCATGTTGAAACTTGTGATGTAGGTGTAACTTGTGATTTAATTAATACATCACTATCCATGCCTATCATTGTTCCTCCAACTAACCCTTCTTGTAGCACTTCCACTTCTACCTCATCTAGTAGTGATGGTCACACTTGTGATACCTCACTAGTGGTTGAGAATGAGAACCTCAAGAAGGAGGTAACTAAGCTCACTCACACCTTGGCTAAGGCTTATGGTGGTGAGGACCGCTTGCTTATGGCCTTGGGTAGCCAAAGAGCTTCTCTCTACAAAGAGGGATTGGGCTATACCCCCAAGAAAGGCAAGGCGGCCTTTGCTCCTCACAAGACAAGTTTTGTGAAGAACAATGGTCGGTTTTGCACTAGTTGCAAGCAAGTTGGTCATAGAGAGCATGAATGCACCAACAAAAGCAAAAATGCTAATGTATCCTCCATTAAGCTTAATTCTTCCTATATGCTTGTTAAGGGTACAAATGGTGTGAAGGCTAAGTTCATTGGCAAACCATGGATGGGCTCAAAGAAGAAAGCCATTTGGGTGCCAAAGAGCTTGGTTACTAACCTTCAAGGACCCAAGCAAGTTTGGGTACCTAAAAAGAATTGATCTTCTTTTGTAGGTCAATTACAAAGCCGGAGGAAGGCATTGGGTTCTTGATAGTGGGTGCACTCAACACATGACCGGTGATGCAAGAATGTTCAACTCAATCAACACCAATGGCAATGATGGTTATGATAGTATCACATTTGGTGACAATGGCAAAGGCAAGGTCAAAGGGCTTGGTAAGATTGCAATATCCAATGACTTGAGCATATCAAATGTGTTGCTAGTAGAGAGCTTGAACTTCAATTTGCTATCCGTGGCTCAATTGTGTGATCGTGGATTCAAATGCATATTTGGGGTAGATGATGTAGAAATCATAAGTGTAGATGGCTCTAACTTGATCTTCAAAGGCTTTAGATATGAGAATCTATACTTGGTTGATTTCAATGCTAGTGAAGCTAGATTGTCCACATGCTTGTTCACTAAGTCTAGCATGGGTTGGTTATGGCATAGAAGGCTTGGTCATGTTGGAATGAAACAATTGAATAGATTGATTAAGCATGACTTAGTTAAAGGCTTGAAAGATGTTGTGTTTGAAAAGGATAAGCTTTGTAGTTCTTGTCAAGCCGGCAAACAAGTTGGAAACACCCATCCTAAGAAAAGCATGATGAGCACTAGTAAAGCATTTGAGTTATTGCACATGGATTTGTTTGGGCCAACACAATACACTAGCATTGGTGGAAATAAATATGGATTTGTGATAGTGGATGATTACACTAGATACACATGGGTATTCTTTCTAGTGGACAAAAGTGATGTGTTTGCAACATTCAAATCATTTGTCAAGGGCATTCATAATGAGTTTGAAACAACCATCAAGAGAGTTAGAAGTGACAATGGTAGTGAGTTCAAAAACACTAGAATTGATGAGTTGTGTGATGAATTTGGAATTAGACATCAATTCTCGGCCAAGTACACACCTCAATCAAATGGCCTTGTTGAGAGAAAGAATAGAACACTCATTGATATGGCAAGGTCTATGCTTAGTGAGTACAATGTGAGTCAATCTTTTTGGGCCGAAGCTATCAACACGGCTTGCTATTGTAGCAACCGCCTCTATTGTCACCGATTGAAAGAAAAGACACCATATGAGCTCTTGAATGGTAGAAAGCCCAACATTGCATATTTTCGGGTCTTTGGTTGCAAATGCTATATCTTGAAGAAAGGCACAAGATTGGGCAAGTTTGACAAGAAATGTGATGAAGGATTCCTACTTGGCTATTCCACCACAAGCAAAGCATATAGAGTTTGGAATTTGGATAATGGTACTCTTGAGGAAGTTCATGATGTTGAATTTGATGAAACCAAGGGTTCACAAGAAGAGAATGAGAACTTGGAAGATGTTAGAGGCATTCAACTTTCAAATGCCATGAAGAACATGGATGTTGGTGAATTGAGGCCTAGGCAAGTGAATGATGATGAAGATGATCAAGTGCAAGTGCTCTCCAACTCAAAAGTGCAAGATGATACAAATGAAGCTAGTGCAAGTGACTCTCATGATATTGATCAAGATCAAGTGGCTAGTACATCATCTCAACCCAATGATCTAGCAAGTGCAAGCAATCAAGTTCCATTGCTCCAACCAACAAGTATTGCAAGAGATCATCCTTTGGATACAATCATTGGTGATATTTCAAGAGGTGTACAAACAAGATCAAGATTGGCATCATTTTGTGAACACTTCTCTTTTGTGTCATCCATTGAACCAAAGAAGATAGAAGAAGCTTTGAAGGATGTTGATTGGGTGAATGCTATGCATGAAGAATTGAATAACTTCACAAGAAATCAAGTATGGGAATTGGTAGAAAGACCAAAGGGACACAATGTGATTGGAACCAAATGGGTCTTTAGAAACAAGCAAGATCAAGATGGGATAGTTGTAAGGAACAAAGCAAGATTGGTAGCACAAGGCTATACACAAGTTGAAGGTCTTGACTTTGGAGAAACTTATGCCCCGGTTGCTAGATTGGAAGCAATTAGAATCTTGCTAGCCTATGCTTGTGCTCACAACATAAAGCTCTATCAAATGGATGTTAAGAGTGCATTTCTCAATGGCTACATCAATGAAGAAGTATATGTTGAGCAACCTCCCGGTTTTGAAGATGACAAGAAGCCCAACCATGTGTACAAGTTGAAGAAAGCATTGTATGGCTTGAAGCAAGCACCTAGAGCATGGTATGAGAGATTGAGGGACTTCCTACTCTCTAAAGGGTTCACCATGGGCAAGGTTGACACCACTCTTTTCATCAAGAAGATTGGAAAAGATCTATTTGTGTTGCAAATATATGTTGATGATATCATATTTGGATCAACCAATCAAGAATTTTGTGATGAGTTTGGAAAGATGATGGCTAATGAGTTTGAGATGTCCATGATTGGAGAGTTGAGTTACTTCCTTGGTCTTCAAATCAAGCAATTGAAGAATGGTACATTTGTGAGTCAAGGCAAGTACATCAAGGACATGATCAAGAAGTTTGGAATGATTGATAGCAAAGTCATTAGCACACCAATGGGAACCAATGGCAACTTGGATAGTGATGCAAGTGGAAACATGGTGGATCAAAAGTTGTATCGGTCTATGATTGGAAGCCTACTCTATGTGACCGCATCAAGGCCGGATGTCATGTTTAGTGTATGCATGTGTGCAAGATTTCAAGCCTCACCAAGAGAAAGTCATTTGAAGGCTACAAAGAGGATATTGAGGTACTTGAAGCATACACCAAATGTTGGTTTGTGGTATCCCAAAGGAGCAAAGTTTGAGCTAGTTGGTTACTCCGACTCGGATTATGCGGGATGCAAGGTTGAAAGGAAGAGCACATCGGGCACATGTCAATTGTTGGGAAGATCACTTGTTTCATGGTCATCAAAGAAGCAAAATAGTGTTGCATTATCAACCGCCGAAGCCGAATACATATCCGCCGGTAGTTGTTGTGCACAAATACTTTGGATGAAGGCCACTTTGAGTGATTTTGGAATTAAGTTCAAGAAAGTGCCATTGCTATGTGACAATGAGAGTGCAATCAAGTTGACAAACAATCCGGTGCAACATGCAAGAACAAAGCACATTGATGTCCGCCATCATTTCATAAGAGATCACCAACAAAAAGGGGACATTTGCATTGAGAGTGTAGGCACCGAAGATCAACTTGCCGATATATTCACCAAGCCATTGGATGAGAAAAGGTTTTGCAAGCTAAGGAATGAGTTGAACATATTGGATTTCTCAAATATGTGTTGATGCACCCCCACTCATATGACATGCCTCTCCTTCGAGCAATCTAAGGTAAAAGTTGATTGGCATGACATACATCCTTGCTAAGGACATGTTTAGTGCATCTAGTCATATTTTCAATCTTAGTAGGATCTTGCAAATGGTTCTATCTTATTAGGCTCATTCATGAAAATCAAATGATTTTGATGTCTATATGATATCACTATTGCTTCTATGCTTGACTTGATCTAGTGATGGCATATAACATGTTTATGGGCTTGTAAACCTAGTGTTTAATCTAGAAAATGAACTATAAGTGTTTAACTCAACATGGTACAAGATAACCCTTATTTGGAGGTGTGAAGAAGCTTGTCCTTGGATCAAACCGAGTTAAATATCTTTGGGAAATAATCTAGAATTGAACCAAACTTGGGAAAATGACCCTCACCCCATTGATTGACATTGATAATCTCGACCCTACAAGTAATTCTATTTAGAACCTTTGTGGTCATTGATGACAAAGGGGGAGAGAAACAAAGATAAAGGGGATAAGGGGGAGAGAAACAAAGGAAAGGGATCAACTAAAATTTTGAGCACACAAGTAGGGGGAGCAAGCTCATGAACTTGTATGGTGCATTTGAACGTGCATTTCATATGTTTGCTTGCATGGTATAAGTTCCATATTTATAATATCCATGCTTGTGTGATGTATGCTAGTTATAGATTTGAATGATGAAATGCAAACTAGCATGTATAGAATATCTAGTGATTTCACTTCCAAATATTTTTAAGTGGTATTGAGCTAACCATGATGCTAAGGATGGTATATTGGTGCACTCCGATTGGTATCACGCTTCAAAGGTCCATCTTTTATACCTTAGCATCATTTGGTACACATTGACTCCTACATTTCCTATCTAAGCATATGTGCAAGCTTCAATCCAAACTCTTAGCACATATGTAGGGGGAGCAATTGCTACCACTTAGGGTTCATGAAACTTGTCCATATCCTTTTACACATAGTAAATATGCTTGGGCAAGCAACATGGATTCAATTGAATTTCAATTCATATCTTTGTATAAGGGTTGTCATCAATTACCAAAAAGGGGGAGATTGAAAGCTCTAGTTTGGTTTTGGTGAATTGATGAAACCCTAAGTGCTAACCTAGTTTATCAAGTGCTCATGACATAGGTAGCACACTTCAAGTAGAAGAAGCTAATGAAGATCATAGCATGACAATGGTGATGGCATGGCGATGATCAAGGGCTTAAACTTGAAATGAAGAAAGAGAAAAACAAAAAGCTCAAGGCAAAGGTATAAACCATAGGAGCTATTTTGTTTTAGTGATCAAGACACTTAGAGAGTGTGATCACACTTAGGTTTGATAGCCGTACTATTAAGAGGGGTGAAACTCGTATCGGAATGCGGTTATCAAAGTGCCACTAGATGCTCTAACTCATTGCATATGCATTTAGGATCTAGTGGAGTGCTAACACCCTTGATAACATTTGTGAAAATATGCTAACACATGTGCGCAAGGTGTTTGCAGGGTTGAGATGGGTTTGGGTCCCTCTCTCCCTCCCGCCGAGCTTGCGAGGCGGGATTCGGCGCTTTTGGAAAAATGAAATGTCTATTTTCTATTGCGCCGGATGCAAAATTCTTGGTGGTTGGCACATTTGAGCAAGGGTGAAGAAGTTAGAGTTGAAATGGAGTTGGTCGAAATGATGCTGGCGTCGGTCTACTGACCGGACGCTGGGTCACTCAGCGACCGGACGCTGAAAGGCTGCGTCCGGTCGAGCTGTCAGACGGCACAGTGGATAGGGTTGAGCACCGGACGCTGGTCTGCGTCCGGTCAAGGTGGACCGGACGCGTCCGGTCGGAAAAACATGCCTCGGGGAGCTTACTGGAAACGACCGGACGCTGGGGCTTCAGCGTCCGGTCAGTTCATACCGGAGCGTCCGGTCAGTTCATACCGGAGCGTCCGGTCAAGTCAAGTGACCGTTGGAATCAGGACACGTGGTCGTCTGCGAGCGACCGGACGCTGGGGTCCAGCGTCCGGTCAACACGACTGGAGCGTCCGGTCAGAACGCGTTTTGCCCAGTAAAGGGGTATAACGGCTCTTTTTGATGGGGGCTCTATTTATAGCCCCATGGCCGGCTCAAGGGATAGCTCTTGCACATTTTCATTGACATAGCAACCTTGTGAGCCTAGTCAAAGGACTCCCACTCATCTACATCATTGATTCATCATCATAGTGAGATTGGGAGTGATCCAAGTGCATTGCTTGAGTGATTGCATCTAGAGGCACTTGGTGTTCGTGTTTTGCTGCGGATTTCTCTTGTTACTCTTGGTGGTTGCCGCCACCTAGACGGCTTGGAGCAGCGAGGATCGTCGAGCGGAGGTGGTGATTGTCTCCGGCTCCGATCGTGGTGATTGTGAGGGGTTCTTGACCTTTCCCCGGCGGAGCGCCAAAAGGTACTCTAGTGGATTGCTCGTGGCTTGTGTGATCCTCATCTTGTGTTGGTTGTGCGGCACCCTATTGAGGGTTTGGCGTGTGAAGCCAATTAGCGCGTGAACCTCCAAGTGAGTGAATCGCCACAACGAGGACTAGCTTGCCGGCAAGCAAGTGAACCTCGGTAAAAAATCATTGTCTTCATCATTGATTCCGAGGTGATTGGTCTTCATTGTTATTCATCTTTGTGATTGATTGGCTCTTCATCTACACGGCGGTATAACTATCCTAACCACTCTCTTTACTCTACCGCAAACTAGTTGACAAGCTCTTTAGTGTAGCTAGTTGTGAGAGCTTGCTTGCTTGGTTGGTGTGGCTCTTTAGTTAGTCTTTGAGAGCACACTAACATAGGATAGTGTCTTTGCTATTGTGTGAATAGACACTATCTAAACTAGAATTGTGGTAGGTGGCTTGCATTTTAAGTAGGCTAGCGCAACACTCGCTTCGCCTCATAATTGTCTAACCACTTTGTTAAGTGTTGTTGTAGAAATTTTATTAGGCTATTCACCCCCCTCTAGCCATTAGGACCTTTCACAGGGGTCCCCTAGTCGATATCTACATACATCTCATATTCAATACAATACAACAAAGACATAGGACGTAGGGTATTACATCGCTGTCTCTGCGCCTTGTGTCACCATCCGGTTCCTTATCTCGCTCACCTCTACGACAAATCTACCATCACGGGATGCCCCTTGATGGACTGCCAAGCATCTTTTATCGACACGAACTCACCCATATTACCTTCAACTATGGGGCTTATTAACCTTCACTTGGGTCTTGAGCAATTGAAAGACAGAACGATCAAGTCAAGCACTATGTCTCAAGTTCTTTGTTCAACCATTGTTCTAGAGTTTTTATAAGTTTTCAAAATAAAACTCAGAGATTCCATTGTATGACACTATCAAGTCTCTCAATATATGTGGTATTTGTGGATCCTCACCAAGGCAATAAAGATGTTATGCCTTTTTCTCTTCCTACCACTAAGGCTTATGTGGAGTTCATAGGTAGGGAGAAAGCTAGAGCATACTTGCAATGCGTATATTGTAAAGTCAAACAATGGATCCAAAGAGAGTTGAGTCATATAATCAAATCAAGATGTGCATGTGTGTGGATATATGGTGGATATATTTGGTGGATAACCTAATTCTACTTTGCTCCTTGAAAACATATCTCTCTTTTAAAACTTGGAAATATCTGCTAGAGAACAGGGGCTATCTTATTCATCTCCCTTTTTGTTCAGGCGGGCATCTAAGTACCCATTGTTTTAAAAATTTTGGACACTTTTGTGTCTATTTTCCCCAACTCTTTCTTCTTTTTTTTTCTTTTCTCTCTTTTTTATGAATAACTTTCACAGAGCCCCATGTCTCTTTTCTGTAACAGAACTTTTGAGAGATAGTAGCAAGAATTTGGAGCATTTATTTGGTGGATGAAAAACCTATGAAGCATGTTTTTGTGTTCACTCTTAGTGTAGGAGTAAAACATTTTTGGGTGGATCTAAATAGAAGGCATGTTTTGCGCCTACCGCCAGTGTAGGAGTAGTGCATATTTGGGTGGTGTGTATGTGATCTTGATTTTAAGAGCATGGCAAACCTCTCATAAGGGTCAACAAAGCTTGACAAAACTCAATGCAAAAGCAAGCAACATATATGTGAAAGTTTTTCTAGCCCAAATAACATGTATGGCTCTGGTGGGAATTCAAGCTTTGTCATACAGGAACTCATCATGTAACATTTTTTGTGTTTTTTCAAAAAGTAAATCTCTAGAACTTTAATGTCACTAGGAATAAGATAAGCAGTAGCTTAGACCTTCTCATATCATATCCATCAATTACCTAGACTTAGATTAAGCATATGCTACCCATGAGTTTCCAGTTCAGAGTTAATCCTTATATCAAAACAATCTTCTCCAAAACTCGAGAGAATTCAAGGCTAAAAACTAGGTACTTGAAAGGAATTACAACAGAGCAACTATTCATCATTTCTATTCAAGAGATTATTCTAAGTCCTCTTTATTTTATTCAGATCTTAAAAACAAATTAAAATAAACTAGACACACCTTTTATTTTGTTTTCAATTTTACTAGATGACACATTATTACTATAAATAACTAATGCAAAGATAAATTTTTATTTTGTTTTCATTCATTATTTTTTAACTATTTAAAAGAAACTAAAAATAGAAGTGGAAAGAATACTTACCTGGATACACGGGAGTGCTTCTCCCCTAAGCTAGCTCTTTCAGTGAGGGTTCGGTGTTGTATGTTCTTTGAATCGGACTTCTCCTTGTGAGGTTCATTGATCAAGTACCTCGGTTCGTTCTGAAGACGAGGGTTCTTATGATGGTGCCTCTAATGGTAATGCCACCTTCTTCCACCAAACTTGTCTTGATTTTGAGTTTTGATTTTTGGTTTGATAGGTTCAGAACTTTCACTTGTAGAAATTTGGGGAATCGACAAACTCCTCCCACACTTTGCTTGAAGTGTGTCCTGCTTATAAAGACAAGGTAGAGATCAAGTGCATGGCCTCTATTGGTGGGAAAACACCAACAGAACTAAAACTTTATTTATCCTTCTCTATCCTTTGGTACATGAAACAAGATGAAGTTGATGTTCAACATTTATAACATGGGTGATAAGATAAGAAGATTGAACATGAATGTAGCATTTGAAGATATTTAGCTAAAAGGGTTGAGTTTCTTAACCCATGGAAGGATTGTCCATAAGGTATTAATCTTTACATAATTATGACTACCATCTTCCAGAGTAAGGTGTGCAACTTTTTAGCTCATTTGGTTAAGAATATGAGATCAAGAAAGTGGTGCTAGGAATGAGCTTAAAGAACATGTTGAGTTAGTCAAGTTGGATCAAGTAACAGAGTTATAACCCAAACATATTTGTTTCTTATTTATGTGCCTACTAGAATCAAGGAAAAACTCTCTTCTCTTTTTTTAAATAATGACAATTTACCTTAGGATGTTACTTGTGTCATTGGAGCATGATGACACCATTTTACGAAAGATAGATGACTCGGGATGGTCCTTCCCTTTTGCTTGAAGTTTTCCTTATTCGGCTAGCCTTGCATCTTGAGCTGTTCATGAGCTTCTTGTTTCCTAGATTGCACCCTTTCTTTCTTATCCTTTTGTTATGCCTTCTTTTTGCTCTTTGATCTTTGACATCTTGTTGGACCTTCTACCTCACCCATTCATTGTTTTATACAGTTCTTCCATCCATGATGAATGAGCTGTGTCTTCTTGGCGCAATATTATTAGAGTTTATCATGTGCTTTGCTTCATCTCTGATTTGAATTCATCTCATGACTTACCCAAATTGAATTGAGAGTTTCCTATAGGGGTTAGTCCACAAAGTATCCAGTATCTACTAAAGTATACTATCGGCTCAAAAATCAACCTAGACACCATGTCTAATTTGATTTAGGAAGACATTTTAACCTAAGCACCGCGCTTAATTTAAAAGCCTTTGGAAGTAAAATCAACACACCTTTTGGTTCAAGAATCAAACTAGACACCTTGTCTAATTTAATTTAGGAAAACAATTTAAACTAAGGACCATGCCTAATTTAAAAGGTGTATAAAAATACTTCAAAACCTAAGCATATACTATAGCAAACAAAGATAGCATGAAAGCATTATAGAGATTTACTCAAATGGAGATGAAATAGCATGATTGTTATTGAGCATGACTTAAAGGTAGAGACAACCAGAATAAATTAGCAACATGGCATAGGATTTTTCAGAGAAGTCCATCCCCAAGCTTGAATTTTGTAGCAAAATCAAGTTTGGATGATAGATCTCTCATGCATGAATGTGATTCAATGTTCCATGATAATTGGTTGGACATACCTTGTGTCATCATTCTTTATTCTTTTTGCTTCAAACCTAGAATGGTTAGTGACAAAAATACCTAAAGGAATATTTTCACATTTATATTTCTATGCTAATTTCACAAAGGCATCACAACAAAAGGTGAAAGCTCATGTTATCTCTCGAAAGTGCTTGTTTTGGGACAAAAACTCTGTAACAAAACCATCCAATTTATAAGAGCATAAGTACAATAGCAATCATCGAAGCGATCAAACTATCATACTTGAGCCCATATAAACCCAATAGTCCGATGAAATCTTGAAGGATCTCAAACCAACCAACATACAAGCCAAGATCATACTTGATTCAACATAACAAGTCACATGTTACATCATAGTTCACAAATGGTTCACAAGTATCTCACATACATCGGAGTTCACATAGTTATTACAAACCAAGTTCAAATAGCAGAAGCAAAGTAGTTTGACATCAACATCACAGTTAGTTCAAATACATGCCAGTACCACGGTCA
Organism: Miscanthus floridulus; assembly: GCF_019320115.1. NCBI lineage: Eukaryota > Viridiplantae > Streptophyta > Magnoliopsida > Poales > Poaceae > Miscanthus > Miscanthus floridulus. The sequence continues at coordinate 51,665,365 of NC_089595.1, read as the reverse complement.
TTTCCAGAAAAGCATAATAGAGAGGATAACTTAGGAGTACCATGGCCCATGGTTTAGTCCTCATCCATGACAGGATGAAGGTAGTTCTTATAGTACCCATGATACATCATATCATCTGCAACAAGAGGGAATAAACCCTGAGTACGAGAATGTACTCAACTAGACTTACCCGTCATAAACCAGAAATAATATGACACCAAGGAGTATGCAAGGCTTTATCGGTGGAGTTAGCTTGACAATATTTTGCATAAAGCTTAAGTAACATAACTTGGAGATTTAATATCTTTAGCGTCAAATTGAATACCTATTCAATTGAGCATCTCTAGATTAGCACCTGTACTAGAGCAATCACGTGATTAAGCTAACAAGCATTAGTAACCATATCTGGTGTATTAATTTGAGCATCATCATAACCATCAAGTTCCATCAATTAATGCTACGTTGCCGCTGTTCAGTCAAGTTCTCACTATCCGGGAGAGACGGTGACTTGAATCGATTCCAACCAGCTGGGGAGTTATTCCTAACACAAACCCATACTTCCCCCGTCGGGGTCGCATCGGGTCACCTTCGATACAACTCAGGTATAGTCACGGGTCCGATTAGAACCACACCCTCAGGGATACTACCAGTCTGCTAAGAAGTTTAGGATCGACCTACCCTTGGACTCATGCCACTAGCTCCCCACACACCCTTACTTCCTCTAGTGTGCGCACTTTCACTTACCAGGTCCTGACCTGAGTTGAGCTACTCAGCTTTGCGGTCAGAATGGCTTATCCGGCCAACTAAGTGCTAGGCATGCATTCAACATGACATGAGGACATACAACGAATCAGTCCTTAACCGACACAGTCGGGGATAAATAGGCACAAAGACCTCCATGCCTTGTTGCTTCTCTATCACAATCTCGCCTAGTCTCCTTTTATTCATCCACACATGGTTATTTCCATGGTAGCAATTATAGCCAACCGTGACCAGATATCTACCTATATCTTGTAGATGACAGGAAATCACCTGACTTCTATCGGACTAAGCATGGCTAAGCATATATTCAATCCTGAACCTACAAAGGATTCAAGATATATTTGTCTAGACAAGGAAAGTATATGCAGTAAGTGGTTCTAATCAACCCCTAGTACTTAATGCATCAATGTAAAAGGACTCAAGTTGATATTTAGAAAACATAGGAGGCTTAGAATGCTCTGGGGCTTGCCTTTCAGAAATGAGGAAGGTTGGTGATCAGGACACTCAGAAAGATCTTCCACGTTGACTCCTCCTTCTGCCTGAACCTCCTGCTGCTAGGCTACCTACTGCTCCTCCTAACGCTCAGGTTCAAACTCGAGTAGCGTCACTCCTTCCGAGGAACCTATTGCATGCATATGCACAAATGAGTATCATGAATGCATAAGAGATGAGATGACCTGATGAAGTGTATATGCATGAGCATGGTTAGCCACAAGATGTATGATAAGTTTAACATTCATTGACCAAGTAGATGTATAACTTTCTTCTAGTCAATCTTTACTGAGTAGGTGCATATCTCTTCTATAGTACAAGAAATATACACTCACCAAGTTCTAGTAACCTAAGGTAAGGTTGTTCATCATCAGTAAGAGGCTTAGAACCTGTAGCTAACAACTAATCTCAATTAGCCTAAGCATCTATACAAGCATCACATAAGATAAACAATTACAATTTGACTTAGTCATTTCCTGGACTATAAACAACAGCTACTTATTTTGGCTATATCTAGAGTTATACTCAACCAAATACTATGATCTTGAACTTTTTGGAAAGCTTATAAAACTGTCTACAACTTTCTTATAGTCATATCAAGATGATTCAATGGCTATCAAGGTCAAACAAAGCAATTTCCTAGATCTATCCAGAAATTCCAAAGAATAAGCATTTCTGGAGACCAACTTCCAACAGCTATAACTCTCAAACCATTTAGCCTATTGCCATGAACATTTGACACAAGCAAGATAAGTAAGTTATCTACAACTTTGTTATTGACAAGATTCATAGCAAACATCATTTTACCTATGCAATTTACTTAACAACAGAAACTGTCCAAAACAGTCACTATAATTAAATTATAGAGCAATTAATATTTTACTACATACAAGCAATCAAATCTAGGCACAATCAATGGTACCAACAGTGATGAGGACATCACTTCTTCAGAGGTATCCGCTGATCCTTCAACCATCATGCAAGGTCCAATGACCCAGGCTCGAAGGCGACAACTCAATTTAGAGGTGAGCTCGTTCTTAAGTGATACTTTTCATACTTTTGAGAATAGACTACTACCTAATGATGTTATCTTGCTTAGGAACATTGGAGAGGGTCATGAAGGACTTAGAGGAAGTGGTGGAGGTGATGATGACCAGCAAGGACGTCCAACACAAGCCGGAGGCCCAGTCCAACAAGAATTCGAGTCTGTCTTGGCCTCCAGGACCAGTCTTCCTTAAACTGGTCACCCAGGACGCATCCGGACTCCGTTTTCAATGATCCACATATGGATGGAAAGATAATTTGATAAGGAAGCCAATCCAAGTGGTTTGATGTCAAAAGCTATTCAGAATCAACAGCAATCATCGAAACAAGTCAGCGTCCAGAATCTGCCAGGGTGCTACGACACCGTCTTTGGTCTGTTGGACCATGTATCGAGTTTGGACCCATTAGGGGTGCGTCCAGGTGTCTTGCAGGACCCTAGAGTATTCATAAACAGCTGCTGCCCCTCCCTTAGGGTTCAGGTTTTGCTTAGATTAATCTGTCAAGAACAGTTTCGCCGTTCATCGGTTTGTGAGACCCCAACTTCGTGAGTTTAATCATTCATCTGCAATTTGGTTGCGTTCTTTCTTGTTCTTGCTTGTGTTCTTTGTTGTGCAGGCAGGGATTAGCCTTCTTGGCGAGGTCAACCTGGTTCGTGACTCGGTTGATAACCAGAGGAGCTGTGGTGCTAAGATTGCAGGGTTCGATCTTTCGATCTGAAGCCGGATCGGTTTGTCATTCTCTGCCACAACGATAGTTACCATCACCTGACGGAAGATCAGGATCCCTGTCTCCATTAAGGTCTCCATTAGGGGTATCCTTGATCTTGGGCTGCTAGATTAGATTTGGGTGGCTAGGATTGAATGGGGCGGGGAGGAGACGACAGCGGCCGGCCGAAACAGGACAGATGTGGCGGCACCATGGGTGGAGCAGCAAAAAGCTCACCGACGATGTCAGTTTAGAGCCTACAGTGCATGGTTTTTTGAACAGAGATGTCCATGAGAGAGAGGAGAGGATGGGGAACTCACCGAAACTGAAAGAAATGAGCGGGGAAGTGACGACAGCGCGCAGCAGTGGCTTGAACCCAATGGCGGCGATGACGCTAGGGCTAGGCGGCTGCGAGCTCTAGGCAAGGCGAAAGCTCACTGTAGGGCGGAGTAGGGAGGCGACGTAGGCTCGGGCTTGGCTTTTATGAGGTTGGGCGATGTGGGGAGCATGCCACCACAAGGACTCATGGCGGGGACAGACACGGTCACGACAGCGTTGAGTCCTGCTCGAACATGAGCTGAAGAAGACGGCTCTGACATGTGGGTCCAAGCTTTTAGCCACACAAAGAGGGAGGAAGGGCACGGACGATGCAGGCCGGCTTGTGGGCTTGCTTTGCAAGCCATCGTGGAAAGGAAGGAATGGCTCGGCACTGCTGCTGGGCTACAAGTGGGAAAAGCGGGGCACGAAGTGGGACTGGGCCGATAGGCCGGCGTGGTGTAGCGGGCCAGCAGGCCGAAAGCAAAGGAGGGAGAAGGAAATTCTTTTCTATTTTTCAAACCATTTTCTGAACCAATTTTGAAAGCAAAATTCAAATCAAGTTGAAATTTGATTTCAAATCACACAATTCAAAAATACTATGCAGTAGCATGAATTCACAAACATGTTTGTTGACCTATATTTGATTTTAATTTTAGAAAAATATTATTTTTCTAAATCCAAATGCCCACAAAAATGCATAATAAATCAAATTCTCCTATTTTAAAATTATTGCAATTTTTAGGGTGTTACACCTAACCCATCGCCAACTTTAGCTATCCCAAATCCCGAACCACCAGAAAAGGAGAAAACTCTAATTTCGGATTTCATGCTTGAATTCGAGGATAAACTTTTTGCTGAATATGGAAATACCTTGAATTATCATACTATGAGGAAACCCCAGAAGCCTAGGAAATCATCATCCCATAAAGAAATCTTAGACCTTTCTGAGGAAGCTTTCCTTAAAAAACCTATGAAAAAGCTAGTGTATATAATAAGCAATGAATGGTTAGAAGAATCAGAGCTTTCCTCTGATGTGATTCGTCTAGACTCACCTTCTATCTCTATTCATTGCCAAATTAACAAAGCTCCTTTCGATGCTCTTTATAATCTAGTTGTGGGTGTTAATATCATGTCTGCATATTTTGCTTATGATTTATTAAAACACATGCTATTAACCCCAACGACAAAGTTGTTGAAAAGTCTTTTAGGACATATTCTCCCTAGTTTGGGAATACTGTATGTCCTCCCTATCCAGGTAAAAGGAACTATGGTCCATTTGATCTTTTATATCTTTGATATCATGGAGTTTGACCTATTGATAGGACAACTAATTGAAAGACTCATCCAAGAAGGACAAATTGAGAATTAAAATAAGCCTTGGGAAAAAAATTAAACTTTCTATACCCATCACTCATTCTCTAAATGCTTATTCTGAGCAGATTCCCGAACAAGACCCAATGGATGGGGTTAAGGTTACATCTCTTGATGATCTGATCGAACCCAATCTTGAAGATGATGCCCAGTTCTTCATCGAAGAGGAGGATGACAATTTTGTAGAACCTGAACCCTTTGATGAATTGCTAGAACCACCTAAGCCCGCCATTGAACTTAAACCGTTACCCTCTAGTCTTAGATATTGTTTTCTCAATAATGATAAGGATTCTCCTATGATCATAAGCGATAAACTTTCTCAGGAAGAATCCCTATGTTTACTAATTGTCTTAGAAAAGCATCGCTCTACTTTTGGCTACTCGCTCCAAGATCTTAAGGGTATTAGCACTGCCCTTTGCACACATCGCATCGCTACAGACCCTGATTCTATACCTTATAGGGAGCCACAATGTAGGCTTAATAATGCGATGAGAGAGGTTGTTAAGAAAGAAGTTTTGAATGTCTTGCACGCTGGGATTATCTCTCCTATCCCAAATAGTGAGTGGGTTAGCCTTGTACAAGTTGTGCCTAAAAAGGGCGTGGGGTGCCCATCGCGATACTTCACCTAAATCACGTGTCATCCATTTGATGTGCTCAATTTATGCAAAACAACATCGTGCGGCCCCTAGGAGCGCACTAGGCAACTCCTCTTCAGGATCAGGTTGAGTGGCACGTAACAGTTCACATACCAAACTGATACAGTCTAATGAATAATGCTCAAATAACTTATACTAAAAAGCTTACAAGAAAGAGTTTACATAAAGTAATCACTCAAGGTCACTCGAACAAGACTACGGAGTTAACGTGTAGCATACTCAGGGTCGCCCTTCCCTGATGCTACTAAGCAGCGGTGATGGAGACTCCACCTCCATCGGTCTACAACATTCCTGCAAAACAACTTAACAGCTGCACTATGATTACATTGCATACTCGCAGGACTTAATTCCAATGTATAATGTTTGGTGGATGCATAAAGGAGTTATTATGTATTTGTGTGAGTGCAGAAAGTAATGATGTTCATTAAGATTATGGCATGCTATGCTCAACATAGAAGTAAAGGTACTAAGAGTATGAGGTCACGCCGTCTCTGTGGCCTCTGAGCATGGCCATGATAGCCTGCTTTGTTAGCCCCGTCTGGTATTGTTTTTATGGCTCAGATCGCCTCGTTCCTATTTTTCACTATGAGTTTTTGTCTTCTCATGATTGGACTGAAGGGAGAACATGTTTCGTAACATGCATGTTATTGGCTGAACCTTTTATTATATGCTTGCTCTACACATGGAGAAAGCACAAGGATAGAAAAATCTGGTATTGTGCTATAGCCAAGATTCTCCATGCATGCTGGTCGGTGGTCTCAAACATATGCATGCAAGCCAGATAGCATGCATGCATCATAGGAGCTAGCAACTATTGATCACTCTAACTACACAGTAACAACTATTGGCCCCTTTTGTTAAATCACTCTCTCATGCATTACTATGTGGTGAGAGAGTCTGATGGTGACATTTCATACACACATCCCTTCTGATGCAACAGGTTCAACAATGCAAATGCTACTTAGCACATACGCTTAGATAATTAGGATATTTTTAGGTATAAATTAATCTAAAAAATAGTAGAGTTTTTGGCTTCTCATAACATCGATGGATTGCTTTCATCAACACTGTGATAGCACACTCAAAGAATCCAGCAAGTACCATTGCAGCATGCCCTTTTGTCTTCTTTGTTCGGAAGAGTATATATGCTAGCACAACAACATGCTCATGCCAAACTTGTTGTCCCTTCTGCCTGACTATGCATGTACATGATATTGACCCTTCATGCCGAATATCTATGCTAGCACAACAGCACACAGCGTGCCAACCTTTTGTCCCTTCTATGTAATTATGCATGTTCGTGATATTGACCCTTCATGCTGTATTTCCTGCCTTCTCACAATATCGATGAATCACTGCAATGAATATAGAGCGAGTATTATATATATATATTCTTCACTCCTATGATCTTTTCTTAGTGTAAATGGTGCCTTCTAGCACGAAAAAAACCTGATCAAGCATTCAATTATTATCCTTAGTATTTTAGAACATGGATAATTGGTCTTAAGAGTTTAGTCGATATGGTAAAATTATTTGCACATCATCAAACATTTTTGTCTAATAAGACTTGAACCCCCATGGTAACTTTCTTAATAATGGCTGATATGTATACGTGCTTGCATTATAACGTGGTATTGCTTTTAGTGTACTAAGAACCGTGGAAATAGTGGAGAGGGACACTCTCATTATTAAGCCACGATGATGTTTCACTTTCATTACACAGTAGGGAAAAGGAAAGTTGTGTTTGTCCATTGCATATTTTTGTACGTCAGCAGTGTCTCTTACTGCAATGCCAAGTCATGTCACACTATTTTTTGTAGTTCGATATTTTTGGCCATGTCTATTTCTTATTTATCGTGTTCCTGTTGATGATGCATTCCAAGATTCTCCTGTTGCCTATATAAACATGATCTTCCCTTTGTTCCATTATGGCCCCTCCATCTCCTTTGCCTTCGTTGTATCCTTGGTGTGCTGCCTACACGAGACACATGCATAGGGTAGCTGATAATTGTGAGTTTCGCTTGCACAGTGTGGCCTTTAATATCTAATATTAGTATAGTCAATCTTAACGTAAATAGAAATTGCTAACTGTAACACCTCCCATGAATGAGTTAACAGAAGACCAGTAGGTTCGACGTCCACGTTTTGTAATGTGTGACTGCACATATGCATCTCCAATAAAGTATATTCCCTATTCTTGATTAGATTGATCTTCTTACTCGCTTGTATCCTCTAAATGTTTTAATCTTGTTTGATTTGAGTTTTTCCTCTTATTCTATTTTAACATAATTATTTATTATATGTATTTTCATTTCATCTTCCCCTCTAGTGATCCAATTTATTATGTGTCCTTCTTGAATTGTTTTATTTACTATGTATATATATATATATATATATATATATATATATATATATATATATATATATATATATATATATATATATATATATATATATATATATATATATATATATATAAGCATCATTTATTAGACTAGCTCATTGCACAACATGCATGAGCGCGAGCACCTTGATCTCTCGGATGATGTGGAAGCCCCACCCGGTCCTGAGATCTGGCATGTAGAGGTGCTTCATGGTGGTGTCGATGGTGCCCTTGTCATCCTCCCCCACGGAGGCGTGGACCTTGGCGATTCGGTGCATGGCGCGGTGCCTAAGCTCACGCACGTCGGCCTTGACTGCAGCGGCCGTCCGTGGGGTGGTGAAGAGGCAATTGCCATCAGCGTCGACCTCTCTGCCATGGTTGAGGCGGAAGACCACCGGCGCCGGTTCCGGCGCTCGTGCATGGATGATGCCTGGCGAGGAGAGCTTCCACACAACACCCCACTCCTAGATGATCTAACAATCGCTGCATGTTCAAAAAAAGGCGCTACATGTTCAGCCCCGAGGTGGGTTCTAACTTTCTGGGATGCAAGCAAGGTTATTTTTAGGTGGGGTTTAACTTGTGCTAACCATTGTTCTTGAATATTGAATCAAATGAATAGTGTTGACCCAGTCCATGTCTTAATTATTGCCAAACACGACTAGATTAAATAAAATACATGTAGCCGTAACAACCAGCTTTCAATTCTCATGTGCCTCTAATCCAACACCATTGTCGTCCTCCTTCAGGGATTTGAAAAAATTGGCATCCTCAATGATGACAGGTTTCCCTAGATTATTTTTGTCTATGCCATCCTCCTTGTTTGTGCCAGTTTCTATTGGGTTTGTGTTGCCCATGTTGTCCTCCTTGCCACCAGTTTCTCCAAGATCAGTGGTTGTCCAAAAATTATCTAGGAAAAAGTTCTAGTGGTCTCCTGCAATCCAAAAAGCTTACATAAGAAACTAATGCCCTTATATATCACATATATCTTTGAACCAATTTGGTCTCTATATCATGATATGCACAAAATGTGGTCCCAAAAATGCATATAAAAATATACCATTGTTATGATGCATGAGTTTTGATATTATGTATTAAAAATATTACGAGGCAACTAGCCCTAAGGATATTTTTAGTAGCTTCTATTGGATAATAATAAATTATGAGTATTATGAGACAACTACCCTGAGGATATTTTTAGTAGCTCCTTTTGGATCCCATAGTTGTATTTCCTTGTGCAGCTCCTTCAAATCATGTAACTTCATATGCACCGCTGATAAATATCTTTGTATCGCTAGCAAACTAATCAAATTACACCTTTAGGCTATAGTTTATTACCTATATATGGTTAGTGTGAAGCTTATCTCATCCTTGCCACATCCTTCCTGTGAGAGGTGTGAAGGTCCAATTTTCTTGGAGTACCTCTTTAGGTCATTTGGGAGATAAGGCCCAGTGAAAGGCACAGATTGGATTGCTCTAATAGACTATACGGTTTTATCAGGCACAACATATCCTCTCTTAACATGCATACTCCTCCATTTGCATGGCCCTTTATTCGAGGAACAAAAATGAAAAATATTTTTTTATTATGAACATGAACTAATAAAGCTTCCTCCTACATTTAAACTAAATAAACATGATATATGGTCATTAAAATTGCAACACACAAAAAACATAAAAAATTGTATGCAAACATAAAAATGATAAACAACTTTTTTGGTAAGATATAGATGCTTTTAATGATGGAATAGGAGGCACAAATCTGTCCTCATTAAAAAATTAAATAGAATGTATACTAAATGGGTCACCCGCAGTGAAGCGCAGGCACCAGTGGCCAGTTCATAATTATAACAAAGTGCTCATAGTTCATTGTTCATGTTACCATGGGTATAGAAAGAAAGAACAACCGAATAGTTCTGTCCCGAAGGACTCTAGGCTTTCATGACTCTGCAGAGGTGTACAATTGTACCCACACGGAGAAATGGGATGAACCTCCATATCTCATGCACCAGAGACAAGGGTTGCCTCATGTCTCCAACCTTTCCCTATTCTGTCTCGAGTTTTTGACAAAAGTTTCAAGTGGTTGCCCGGTCAATGTCCCAGACATTCCCGACTGATGCCAACCCCCTTGTCAGTTTCATAGATAAACAGGTTGTAATTAGTTACTTAGCTTGTCGACCCCATTCGTGACATGTGGTCTGTACAGGTGGTTACTCGGACTTACGTATCCCAATACACGGTCCTTATTGCTCCACGAGCTACGTCATCTGATATACCACACTCATGACGACCTACCCTCGCATGAGCAAGATATCCAAGTTATCATCAAGATTACCATATTAGTGATATTAGTCCTTAGCCAGATTAGTTGGGTAAGTCAAGTTGTAACCTCATTAGTTTTAGTGGTTAATTATCCTGGTGTAGCATCCTACACGCGCGAGTATGAGTTCCTTTCTCAAACTCAACTTCTACCATTGCCCAAACAACTGAGCAATAAGCATTAAGCGTTCCCAGTCCCATTGTTTAGATGAGAGGCTTCTACAGATTATTAGACTACTCTAGGTGTAATATAAGAGTGATCGTTATCCAAGACTACATGTGATGCATGACTCATAATGCAACTTGATAAATATCCAAAGTAGGGTTTATAATAGTGGGGTGCCTGCCTGATAGTGTCGCCATCCAGACATCTAGAAGTTGACGATGAAGACTCACGCACGTTCCTAAAAGAATACGGAAGATCGTCTAAGAGATACATCGACGATCGGAATGATGAGGAGAGAACATAGGTGGATAGGATTAGGTTACTACCTTAGTACTTAAGGAGAGACATCTAACTATGGCTCCACTACTACATTGGGTATGACTAAGCTCTCTTGGTTGTAGGTTGGTTAATAGAGTAGGTTGCTTAAGCTATCTCACTCTTTCTATGACTGGCGGACACTTCGTTCTACCGACGGACACTCCGCTATGCTGGATACCGAGATGGGTTGTCTCTAGTCTAGCTCTGTACTGATTGACGAATGCTCCATGGAGTTCATGAAGACTTTGATAGGTTTGGGACTTAGGCATTTCTAGGGTTCTCTGTCCACATTGGATAGTCCGATCAATCTATGGATGCTCCGGTATGAACTAGGTGTTCTTAGGTTGCTAGGTTACTATTCTCTATAATTCAACGGATACTCCGCCGTGGGTAATAGATGCTCCGCTGTGCTAGGTTGATGGGGGATAAGGTTCCTTAGTGGTTTCTTACTGATTGACGGACACTCCGTCGATTTGATAGACACTCCATCACATGGGCGATAGAACCTATGCTCCAAGGAAATCCTAGGCTTCAAGCTTAGATTTGTGGAGTTGTTTATCTTGCATGTGGCTCAAGGCTTAGGGATTAAACTAAAACTCATGAGATGAGAGATAAACCTTGAGATCGAGATAGAGATCCTTGGCTCCAAGATCAAGAGCTTTCATAGCTTGAAGTTTGAAGATCCAACTCTCCTTCCATCCAAGCTTCCATCATGTCCAACCTCCATCAAAACCACACACTAACTACTTGGGGGAAATCCATAAAATGGGAGCTACTCTCTTGAGCTCACCATGACTATGTTGAAGAGGTTGATGGAATCCATGGGGAGGTGCTGATGCTTCTCTTCTTCTTCCTCCTCTTTTCCTCCTTCAATCTTCTCTTCATTCCATTCTCTCTCTAGTTCTAGGGTTCTTCCTTGTTCTTGAGAGGTAGAGAGAGAGAGGGTGCTTGCAAATGAGTGGATAGATGAGATGGTGAGTGAGAGGGTGCTCCTTCAGCTAGTGAAGTATCTCAATTCGTGCTGACATGTGGGTCCAAGTCCATAAATAAGAAACAACTTAATTTCCACTTAGCTCTGTTCTGCCCTGACTCTTATCGGATGGTTTGGTGTACTAGCGGACGGTCTGGTATTCTCTATCTTTTTTGAATTGACTAAGTCATTAAATGGATGTTTTTGATGTCGAGTGTTGCGTTTCACAGTGCAAGTCTTCACTAATGGTTGGTTTGATAAATCAAAACGGTTGCCTAGGTTGCAACAAACTCGGGTCGTTACAAAGGGAGGCATGACTGTTGTTAAAAATGAAAAGAATGAATTAATCCCACAAAGAATCGTCATAGGTTGGCAGATGTGCATTGACTACATAAAACTTAACAAGGCAATAAAGAAAGGTCATTTTCTATTGCCCTTCATTGATGAAATGTTGGAGTGATTGGCAAATCACTCTTTCTTTTTTTCCTTGATGGGTATTTAGGTTATCACCAGATACCGATCCATCCTGATGACCAAAGCAAAACCACCTTTACATGTCCATATGAAACTTATGGTTGTCATAGAATGTCTTTTGGACTATGTAATGCTCCAGCTTCTTTTCAAAGATGCTTGATGTCTATATTTTTTTATATGATTGAAGAAATCATGGAAGTTTTATTGGATGATTTTTCTATTTATGGAAAAACTTTTGATGATTGTCTTGAAAATTTAGACAAGGTTTTGCAAAGATACGAAGAAAAGCACTTAGTCCTTAATTGGGAAAATGTCATTTCATGGTTAGAGAAGGCATAGTGCTTGGACACTTGGTGTCCGAACGAGGGATTGAGGTAGATAGAGCTAAAATTGAAGTAATTGAACAATTACCTCCTCCCATGAATATCAGAGGGATTCATAGTTTCTTGGTCATACGGGGTTTTATTGCCTCTTTATAAAAGACTTTTCACATATTGCTAGACCGCTAACAAATCTTTTGGCCAAGGATGTTCTCTTTGAATTTGATGATGCATGCTTAAAATCTTTTGAAATTCTTAAAAAGCACTCATCTCTGCACCAATCATTCAACACCCTGATTAGTCATTAGCTTTTGAAATTATATGTGATGCAAGTGGTTATGTTGTGGGGGCAGTTTTGGGTCAAACAAAAGATAAGAAGCATCATGCAATTGCTTATGCTAGCAAAACTTTGACATTACCTCAACTTAATTATGCAACAACTAAAAAGAGCTTTTGGCTATTGTTTTTGCTATTGATAAGTTTAAGTCTTACTTAGTAGGAGCTAGGGTGATTGTTTACACTGATCATGCTACATTAAAATACCTGCTCACTAAGAAAGATGCTAAAGCACACTTATAAGATGGATTTTTCTACTCCAAGAATTTGACTTAGAAATAAAAGATAAAAAGGGAGTAGAAAATTCCGTTATAATAGAACCGACCAATTTATAAGAGCACAAGTACAGAAGCAATTACCAGAGTGATCAAACCATCATACTTGAGCCCATATAAACCTGGTAGTCCGCTGAAACCATGAAGGATTTCAAACCAAGTCGCATACAACCATGATCGTACATGATTCAACATAACAAGCCACATGTTACATCCATTTCACAAGTAGTTCACAAGTATCTCGCGTACATCGGAGTTTATATAGTTATTACAACATGATTTCACAAATAGCGGAAGAAAAGTAGTTGGAAAACCCTTACACACACTTAGTTCAAATACAAGCCAATTCCATAGTCGTATCCAGCAAAAGCATCATGATAAGATAACATAGGAGATAATGCCCATGATCTAGTCTTCATCACCAGCAGGGTGGAGACAATACTTGCAGTACCCGTTATAAAGCACGTCATCTGCAACAAGAGGGAATAAACCCTGAGTACGAGAATGTACTCAGCTAGACTTACCCATTGTAAACCAAAAATAAATGACACCAAGGAGTATGCAAGGATTTATCGGTGGATATCGCTTGACAACCATTTTGCATAAAAGCTTTAATTATACAAGAGCATAATTTAAATTTTGAGTTAAGCAGCAAGTTACCAATATTAAACCTATCATCTAAATTCGCTCCTATACTAGAGCAAGCACTTGATTAAAATCCAAACATTTGTAACCATATCTGGTATAACATTGTAACATCATCAGTATAACCATCAAGTTCAATTAGGTGTCTCTACGTTGCCACTGCTCAGTCGAGTTCTCACTATCTAGGAGAGATGGCAACTCGAATCGATTCCTACCTAGCTAGGGAATTATTCATAACACACACCCAAGCAACCTGATCAGTGGTCGCCTCGGGTCACCTTTGGTACAGCTCAGGAAGTAAATTCATGGGCCCAAGCAGCGCCGCACTCTCAGGGAGTCCACTCTGCCAGGACGTCAATCTGCCCTCGGACTTACGCCAATGGCTCCCCACACATCCTTACTACCACCAGAGTGTGCATTTTCACTTCCCAGCTTTTGGCCTTAGTTGAGCTACTCGGCTTCGCGGTTGGAATGAGTTATCTGGCCAACTAAGTGATAGGCATGCGTTCAACAAGACATGAGGATGTACTGCGAATTGATCCTTAACTGACATAGACGGGGATAGATCCACACCCTAGACCTCCATGCCTTGTTGTTTCTCTATTGACATCCCACCCGGTCTCCATTCATTATTAACACATGGTTATTTCCATGATAGCAAATATAGCCAACCGTGACCAGATATCATCCTATCTTGCAGGTGACAGGAGATCACCTGACTTTACCGGTCTAAGCATGGCTAAGCATTGATTCGTTCCTGGACCTAAATAGGATTCAGGGTACATTTACTAAACAAGGAATAGATATATATGCAACAAGTGTTTGCATCCAACTCCTATAACTTAATGCATCACACATATAGAGATACTTAAAGTAGCATTTTTAAAACATAGGAGACTTAGAATGCTCTAGGGCTTGCCTTTTAGAAAAGAGGAAGGTTGGTGATCTGGACACTCAAGCAGTTCTTCTTTGTTGACACCTCCTTCTGGGGCCTGCACCTCCTGCTCCTGAACTTGCTACTGCTCCTTTGGAAGTCCTTGTTTGAATTCCAGAAGAGTGACTCCCTCTAAAACACCTATTGCATGCATATGCATAGCACAAGAGTCATGAATGCAAAAGAGATGGAAGGTGATGATGAAATATACAACCATGTATAGGTGGACACATGAATGACATAATGATACAAGATTAATATTTACTTTACTGAGTAGGTGCATATATCTTCTTGAAAACAAGAACTACACACTCACCAAGCTCTAACAACCTAAGATAAAGTTGTTCATCTTCAGTAATAGGTCTAGCACCTGCAACTAACAATTTATCTTAATCAACCTAAGCATCTAAATCATCATATCAACTCATATAAAGCAATTAAGTCATTCATTGCATTCACAGATTCAGGGCTGTAGATAGCAGCTTCTAGTTTAACTCATAACTAGAGTTGTACTAACCCAAATGACATGCAACAAGACAAAATGAAAATTTTATGAAATTTTCTACAATTCATATTTAATCATCTCAGCATGATTCCCAAGTTAACAAGGCCAGATAGACACATTTATCAAACTTGGTCCAGAAATTCCAGAGAACAACTAGTTCTGAAGACCAAATTTGAACAGTCATAACTCACAAACGATTTGGACAAATTCCATGAAAGTTTAACACGAGCTAGATAAGTGAGTTATCTACAACTTTGTTATAGGCAAGATTCATGGCAAACATCATCTTCACCATGTAATTTGCTTAACTCTAGAATCTGTCCAGAAAATCAGTATAAGTGAATTTTAGGGAAAATAATATTCCACTACATACAAGAATGATACTTTGAGCACTACCAAAGTTACCAACAGTTAACATACATCAAATGAGTACTAGAAAATATAGTGGCCATTCCTAAATAAATTCTTTTCATGCCTTTATTAATTTATTTAGATAATTAGGTGAAATAATAAACACATAGCAAAAGTGTACAGTAAATTGCAAAAAAATTACAGTAGCTTATACATGTCCCCAATAGGCTACTGTATAAATTTCATAGCATTTGAATATGTACAACATCTTACACAAAAATGACAAAGCAAGAAGGCTTAAAGTAGCATAAATATGAAATCCTATTGAAAAGTGTCAAACAACAGAATTCATATTTTTCTCAGCTTCCTCATAGTACAATAACACTGTGCAATAAATTTCATGCTCATTGGATACATGTTTTTACCATAAAAAATAGCACAAGAATCTAGCATTTATTCAAGATAAATAGCAAACTCCCATTTCCAGCAACATCACTATGCAACCAATATTTTTCCCAAGTATTACATGACAAGACAAGACCAACAAAATTGGAATCACATTTTTATCACTTTCCTAGCTCAAGTTTTGCATTTTACAATATTGGAAACATTCAAAAAGCATTTATCTAGCTCTATTTTATTCTCCTATAAAAATACCATAAATAGTGCATTTCATATTTTTATCAAATACTACACTTCATGAGGAATCCAACAAAATTTGGTTCACTCAATTTGGACACTCCTAGCTCTAGATATGATTTTCCAAACTTAGCACAAAATTCTAGAAAAAACCTAATGCTACAGCCGCTGACACGAGGGACCCAATAGTCAACGGGCCCATCCGTCAGCCGAACAGAGACAGGGGGAAGATTTGACCGGTGCTAGCTCACTGATGGCAAACTTTCAGGCGAAACCAACCCCACCATCGTGACCTTCACATCCTTCCGCGTCTATAGGTGTAGGAGGTTGACGCGGGGACGCACCGGAGTTGGCTTGTCGCCAGCCATGGTGGCACGGCAGCGCTGCGTGGAAGTGTGCTGGACGTCTTCAGCCATGGCAAGGCCCTGCGAGGGGAGCAATAGTACCGTGGTGACCACATGGATCTATCGAGGCTACCTAGGGTTTGGGTGGAAGCACCACGTAGACCTACCGTGGTGACATGCACGGTGGTGCTGACCGTCGTTTTCAATGCAGGAGAGGCTATGGTTCACCGTAGGGTCACCCCTGAAGCTACGTTACACCTATATCTAGTGCTAATGTGAAGAAGAATGGAAAATGGTCAATGGAGCAAAGCAGCGGTGAGCTCGCCATGAAGGCGGCCATGGAGACAGCGACTCCGACAAGGACAAGAATGGCGAATTCGCCATCACTGTGGCTTGCCTGGTCCAGCAACTATGTCGAGAAGGTAGAGAGGAAGACGGCGAAGCTATTGGCTAGTTGGAGGCAGCAATGGTGCAGTGGTGAGGGAGCTAGGCGGTGGCGGGGCTCTTGATGGCAATGGCGGTGGCGCTGTTGCGGCTCGCGCGTGGCAGCGAGACAAGGCAGATGAAGCGAATGAGGCAACAGTGTGTCGTGGCGTCTTTGCTGCTCCTCAGGCCTGATCATTGGACCCGATGCCAGTGTACAGATGACACATGGCACCAGCAGTCTGATGGTGGTCGACCATAATGCCCTGGCCGAGATGGCCATCAGGCCCGTCATCAAACGTCTGACATCTCATTTTCTCCCCCTCCTAAATCCTAAACTGTGACCCATAATGATCAACCAATTGCACTACGTGATATAGCTAAGTGAGTACTCCAACATTGCCAATACCAACTTAGTCTAGATCCCCATGGTTTTCAAACTATAAGGCACCAAAGTACCTTACACAAAATCTGAAAAGCATTGCAGGAGTTAGAATTTTTTTTCAAGTTTCAAACAACATTGCATTGATTTTTGTGAGCTAAATTCAAGCATGTTAGGAGCTGAATTAGCCTATGACCCAAAAATAAAAGTTGTTACACTACTCAAGTACTACAACTTTTCTTAAGGGTGCACTACCATGCAAACATGCTATGCTATAGTTCAACTTAGGTCAAACATACATCATGAAAATGGTAATTTACACTATAACCATGCCTTAGAGGCCAAATTGGTCCAAGTCATGAACACCAAAGTTGTTCCTTGTGACATTCTAAACATGTTTAAGGTACTCCTAAGGTCCCACTAGCATTTCATAAATTGGTCACACATAAGTACTTCCTAGGTAAAACTAAGCATGTCATCACTTAGGAACTTAATTAGGTAAGGTGATCCACATGAACATTGTTCCATTAGGCATCCTAAGTGTAGCTAAGGTGTGTTAGTGACCAAACAACACCACTTGCATTAGCCACACATGATCATAAAGCATACACATATGGGAAACATAGAATAACAAGGCATGTTTCACATGTTTCAATTGTGTGTTTCACATGTAAATGCTCATATATGAATGCATGATGCTTATGCCCATGCAAATGCAAGTGCAATTATGCAAGCCTAACACCTAGGGTGTTACAGCCCTCCTCCCTTATAAAAATCTCATCCCAAGATTTGAAAAGTATACCATTTTGAATAAAAGGTAGGGTAGACATCCTTCAAATAATCTTCCCGTTCCCACGTTGCATCGCTCTCACTACCCTGATTACTCCACATGACCATGTAAAACTTGACCACCCAACTCTGGGTTACTCTCTCTTTAGTATCAATAACCCACACTGGCCTTTCTTCATAGGTTAGATCTGATTTCAACTTGATATTTCTAAGTGAAACTCTTTCTTCTAGAACACGGAGACATTTCTTTAATTGAGATACATGAAAAACATTGAAGATAGCTCTCATCTCATAAGGTAACTCTATCTTGTAGGCTACTCTCCCACTCTTCCCTATGATTGGATATGGACCTACATACCTAGGTGCAAGCTTCCTCTTTACTCCGAACCATTGCGCACCTTTCATCGATGATACTTTTAGATAAACGTAATCACCAACTTCAAACTCAATGAGCTTCCTTCTTTTATCCGCATAGCTCTTCTACCTAGCTTGAGTAGCTTCCATATGTTTCTAGATAGCACAGACTTGTTGTTCAGCCTCCTTGATGAAATCAATGTCGTAGTATCTCCTTTCTCCAAGTTCAACCCAGTTCAAAGAAGTTCTACATTTGCGTCCATACAACGCTTCAAACGGAGCCATCTTGATACTTTCTTGATAGCTATTATTATAGGAAAATTTAGCCAAGGGTAACCACTTCTCCCATGAACCCTTGGAAGATATGACACAAGCTCTCAACATGTCTTCCAATATTTGATTCACTCGCTCCATCTGTCTAGAGGTCTATGGATGATAAGCAGAACTTCTGACTAAGTTGGTGTCTAACATCTTGTGCAAATGTTCCCAAAAATGAGCAGTGAACTGAGGTCCTCTGTCAGATACAATGGTTCTAGGAATACCATGGAGACATACTACCTGATTAAAATATAACTCAGCATAGTCACTAGGTCGATAGTCAGTTCTAACTGGTATGAAATGGGCAGACTTGGTTAAATGATCCACTATTACCCATATAGAATTAAAATTCTTTTGGGTAGGGGAAAGTCCAACAATGAAATCCATACAAATTTCTTCCCATTTCCATCCTGGAACAAACAATGGTTGAAGAAGTATAATGCCAGCTTCATGAACTCAGTGTACTTCATGGCCATCAAGCTAGGAGGAATATAATGCCCCTTGAAAGCATCCTAGAACTGGTTCCAAGTGATTTGAGCATTCTTAGGTAAGGTGGACCTGTTTGCACCAAAATTTGGTAAGCTTATCCTAGAAAGGAAGAGATCGACCGATGATGTCAAAAGCAAGAAAGTTTCCTAATTAAGGGATATTTATGAGCCGGCCAGGAAATATTATTTAATAAATTTGATAGAGACATGATGTCCATGTTCTTATCAGGATAAAAGAAACAAGGACACATATCGAATAAGGAAGCTTTATCACCAAGGATTCTGCATAAGGGAAATTAGAGTCCATGTATCTTGATATTTCCTTTTGTTATGTAGTCATGTTCGTTTAGGGCTCTTATTAGCCCAGGATATAAATATAAACCCCTAGCTATTGTATCAAGACACACAATCAATCAAATATAAGTTATTTACTTTTTTCGCTTCGGCCACCCCTTAGGAGTAGGAGTAGAGTAGATCTCGGTGAGTTCTTCAGCAAGTATGGCTGCATCGATCCGGTCGACCTCCACTACTTGTCTGTAAGTATCATCATGGCTTATACCTCTGTTCGTATGGCTGCATCGATCCGATTGACCTCCACTGTGACTCTGGTATAAGTTAGTTATCGACTTTTGTCTAGTTCAAGTATGGCTACATCGATCCGATCAACCTCCACTACTGGAACCAGATTAAGGTCAAGTTATCGGCTCTATTTAAGGGTGGCATTCCTTTGGATAGATTCATCAAGTTACCGATATTGCTTATTGCTTCCATTATTTATT